>NC_057799.1:434352545-434361452 GCF_018294505.1 Triticum aestivum
CCGCCGGCGCTGCGCTCGCCCGCGCCCTGGGCCGCCGTCCTCGCCCGCCGGCGACCTCTCCCTCTCCTCCGGCCACTTCTCCGGCAAGAACTCCGGCGACGAGCTCCGGCCGCCTCAAATCGCGTGCCTGCCCCGATCTGGATCTGGAGGTTGACCCCGGAATATTCTGTCCCGAAGTATTTTCACGTTATGTGATCATGTTCATGGCATCATATCTCATTGCATACTGCTCCGTTTTGCATGCATGATATATCAAAATGTTCGACTCGAGATGCTCTTAATTTTATTTCATTTTAACATGCTCGTTTGAGTTCATCCTGATGACCAAATCTCTGGTGCAAGAGTGCTATATGATGTTTACTGCTGTTACTTATCAGAACTTGGTGTTTTGTTATTTTTGCTACATTTGATGTGTGCATCTTATGGGCATAAGCTCTACAGGTGTTTTGATCTATGCCATGCCATCTTTACAGGGGTGTATGCCATGTATTTTGGTGATCTATGTGGTGACTAGCACAAGCATGCAAACTAGGCTTCGTGATGTTTCTGTTTTCAGGGATTTAAGATTTTGCTGTCTGTGACTGCTGTTATTTTGTTGTGATATATCCATGTGTCTACAGTGAGATCCATGCTTATTTTAGGTATGTTTAGTAAGGATGTTTCGTAGATATAGTTGTGCTCTATCCATCCATGGCTCTGTTTGCAATTATGGAGTGCCATAGCGTGTCTTAATCTTGCTCTACTTTTGCTATAAAATATTCCTTGCAGATTGTTAACGTGATATTCAATGTTGCCAAGGTTGTTGTAGTTGTTTCATACATGCTATAAACTTGCTCTTGGCATGGATAGCTTCATAAACATGCCATCTTGCTGTAGGTATGCTTGTTTTGTCAGGCATTGCTTTGTGATGAGTGAATCAAGCTCACCAAGATGCCCTCATAATTTCTGTTAATGCCATGCTCTGTTTTCTGCCAAGTCTGAAACCTGTTAACGAAACTTGCTATGTTTACATGCGTGCCATCATATCTTCTGGTCCTTTTTGGCTCATGGTCAGTAAGGGACTTTTGTTGTATGAATTTAGTAGATTCATGGCATGCCTTGTTTTGCTATGTTAAGTTCCTGTAGCATGTTGATTGCTTGCTCTGAACATTGCTACCTGATGCTGTTTCTGCCATGTCCAGGCAAGATGACCATACCCTCGATATCACTTCTATCTTTGCTTTGCTAGTTGTTCGTTCTATTGCTATGCTGCGCTACCTACCACTTTCTATATCATGCCTCCCATATTGCCATGTCAAGCCTCTAACCATCCTTTCCTAGCAAACCGTTGTTTGGCTAAGTTACCGCTTTTGCTCAGCCCTTCTTATAGCGTTGCTAGTTGCAGGTGAAGTTGAAGTTGGTTCCATGTTGGAACATGGATATGTTGGCATATCACAATATCTCTTATTTAATTAATGTATCTATATATATATGGTAAAGGGTGGAAGGCTCGGCCTTATGCCTGGTGTTTTGTTCCACTCTTGCCGCCCTAGTTTCCGTCATACCGCTATTATGTTCCTTGAGTTTGCGTTCCTTACGCGGTTGGGTGATTTATGGGACCCCCTTGACAGTTCGCCTTGAATAAAACTCTTCCAGCAAGGCCCAACCTTGGTTTTACCATTTGGCACCTAAGCCTTCTTCCCTCGGGTTTTCGCGAGCCCGAGGGTCATCTTTATTTAAACCCCCGGGCCAGTGTTCCTCTGAGTGCTGGTCCAAACTAGAGCCACTTGCAGCGCCACCTCGGGGAAACTCGAGGGCTGGTTCTAGTTGTACGTAGTGTTCATCCGGTGTGCCCTGAGAACGACATATGTGCAGCTCCTATCGGGAGTTGTCGGCACATTGGGCGGTCTTGCTGGTCTTGTTTTACCATTGTCGAAATGTCTTGTAAACCGGGATTCCGAGACTGATCGGGTCTTCCCGGGAGAAGGTTTATCCTTCGTTGACCGTGAGAGCTTACAATGGGCTAAGTTGGGACACCCCTGCAGGTATTATCTTTCGAAAGCCGTGCCCGCGGTTATGAGGCAGATGGGAATTTGTTAATGTGCGGTTGTAGAGAACTTGTCACTTGACTTAAATTAAAATACATCAACCGTGTGTGTAGCCGTGATGGTCTCTTCTCGGCGGAGTCCGGGAAGTGAACACGGTTTGAGTTATGCATGAACGTAAGTAGTTTCAGGATCACTTCTTGATCATTTCTAGCTTCGCGACCGTTGCGTTGCTTCTCTTCTTGCTCTCATTTGCGTATGTTAGCCACCATATATGCTTAGTGCTTGCTGCAGCTCCACCTCATTACACCATCCTTTCCTACAAGCTTAAATAGTCTTGATCTCGCGGGTGTGAGATTGCTGAGTCCTCGTGACTCACAGATTCTACCAAAACAGTTACAGGTGCCGACGATACCCGTGCAGATGACGCAACCGAGCTCAAGTGGGAGTTCGACGAGGAACGTGGTCGTTACTATGTTTCGTTTCCTGATGATCAGTAGTGGAGCCCAGTTGGGACGATCGGGGATCTAGCATTTGGGGGTTATCTTATTTTCATTTGGATTTGACCGTAGTCGGTCTATGTGTGGATTTTGGATGATGTATGAATTATATTTATGTATTGTGTGAAGTGGCGATTCTAAGCCAACTCTCGTTATCCCATTCTTGTTCATTACATGGGATTGTGTGAAGATGACCCTTCTTGCGACAATACCTACAATGCGGTTATGCCTCTAAGTCGTGCCTCGACACGTGGGAGATATAGCCGCATCGTGGGCGTTACAAGTTGGTAATCAGAGCCATCCCCGACTTAGGAGCCCCCTGTTTGATCGAATCACTGGCGTTGTTGAGTCTAGAACAAAAATGTTTTGAGTCTTAGGATTATATATCGGAGAGTAGGATTCTATTTACTCCTCAGTCCCTTCGTCGCTCTGGTAAGGCCTCCTGACGTAGAAGTTTTGACTCTTCTCTCCTCAAATTTCACTAATTTTTTTTTAGGATCACGCGGGTATCTTGGAATCGTTCTGATGGTTTTTTGACAAGAACATTGTTCTTGGTGCCTCCTGACATTTAGGGGTTGTGGTAGTGTCCCGGGGAGTTGAGCTCCGAGGTGTTGTTGTCACAATTTTATCGTTGCAGTTCTGGAATACCTGAGTTTCGCCGACATCGAAAATCTCTTTTATGCAGTTGTTGGTGAGATCACCTCGACGCCACCCAGTACTGGGGTGGGAGTTCGGGAGTATTGCCATAACTCGTATAACGGATGCTTTTCGAAGGTTGAGGTACACGATTTCAGAAGGTTTCTTGGTTATGTGTTGACGGATGGATACAGCCGGATCTAGGGATTGCTAGTTTGGGTGATATATTTTGTGTCCCCTATATCCCCAACACCAGATTGCATAACCAGAAAGTTTCGGGAGTTTATAGGTGGGATTCAAGTAGCTCTTAGCATTTCTTCCCGCAGATATTTGGTTTGTGATTGGGTAATCCTTACCACTTAGTTGTTCCACTCGTACCTTGTCATTTTATTTCATCAACCCTTTATCAAGTGGCTTCTCACCTTATGGAAGTGTGATGATTTACTATGGAATTCATTCGTTCATCCCTGTTCGAATGTTTATTGTGAAGACTATATGTTGCAATTTCTATCCGTCGATTCAACTTGTCTATTTGTCTATCAAGATGCTAACGGATGTCACCCTCTTCAGGATGGCTCCGCCAACGCGTCAGAATCCGGAACGCAATGAGGGGAGTCAGGCGAACCCTCCACCACCACCTCCGTCTCCGGAGGCATGGCAATCTATCATGGCAGCCACCAACGCCAATGCTCAGATGATTTTGCAACTCTTGCAAGAACGCACCCAAGGGCAAGGCAATCAAGGAAATCAAGGCCAAGGCAACAATCAGCCTCATTTCGCTACCCTCAACCAGTTCCTCGCAAATCAGCCCAAGTCTTTCAGCTACTGTGTCGAGGCCACAGATGCCGATGATTGGCTCGTGGACATCAACAAGCATTTTGAATGTAGCAATGTCAGGCCTGAGGACTTTGTCAAGGTCGCTTCTTTTCAACTCAAGGATCAAGCTGCCGAGTGGTATCAACAATACAAAGATTCCAGAGGAGGTCGTGTGATTACCTGGGATGAGTTCCGCCGAGATTTCAAAGCTCACCACATTCCACAAAGTGTTGTTGGGAGCAAGCGTGAGGAGTTCCGAAATCTCAAGCAAGGCAGCATGTCCGTGTATCAATACAATACCCAGTTTCAGAAACTCGCTCGCTTCGGTAAGCAAGACGTTCCTGATGAAAAGAGCATGATCTATCAATTCAGGGGTGGCCTCAGAGAAGATCTGCAATTACCTCTCGTGCTTTTTGAGCCGACCAAGTATGATGATTTCTACAATATGGCACTGAAGCAAGAGGCTGCTCAGCTCAAGTGTGAGGCTTCTAAGAAGAGAGTCAGGGACGCAGTTCAGTCTTCTTCTTCCTCACTAGTCGCTGCAAAGCAACAGAAGTTCTAGTTGCCTCCTCCTCCTCCGTTTCGTCAGCCTTTCCAGCAGAAGAACAAAGGTGGCCATGGATCTTCCCACCCACCAAACTCTGGCTATCAGAACAAGTCTCAGAATCAAGCTCCAAAGTCGAATGCTCCTTATCATCGTCCACTCTCAGAGGTGACTTGCAACAAGTGTCAGCAGAAAGGTCACTATGCTAACAAGTGCTTCAACCAAAGGCGCCTTCCGCCTCCTCCTCCTGTGAGATCTTCCAGCAATGCAGTGGTCAAGCATAATCCCAAGTCTGCAAAGGTGAACATGATGAATGCAGCTCAAGCGGAGGAATCTACTGATGTGATAATGGGTAATCTCTTAGTTAATGATATTCCTGCAAAAGTTTTATTTGATACTGGTGCATCTCTTTCTTTCATTTCAAGACCTTTTGTTGCCAAGCATGAGTTTGTGACGGAAAAGATTCCTATCCCGTTGAAGATTGTGTCCCCAGGTAAACAAATGTCATCTAATAATTGTGTCCCGGATGTTTCCATCAAGATGGGAAACTATAAATTTCTGTCTAAACCTATTGTCCTTGGTGACTCGGATATTGATCTAATTCTCGGGATGGACTGGCTTTCTAAGCACAAGGCTCAACTTGATTGTGCTGCCAGGGAAATTAAATTGACACACTCTTCTGAGGATGTTATCATCTATGCCGCTCGTGATGAGACCATTCGGTTGTTTTCTCTCAATGAGAAGGGCGAGCTAGACGCAATCTCTCAGATTCCAGTCGTTTGTGAGTACCAAGATGTCTTTCCAGAAGAGCTTCCGGGTATGCCTCCGCACCGGCCAGTTGAGTTCGTTATCGATCTTGAGCCCGGCACTGAACCCGTTTGCAAGTGTCCATACAAGCTTGGACCCAAGGAGCTGAAAGAATTGAAGAAACAGCTCGATGAACAAGAGCGTCTGGGTTTGATTAGACCGAGTTCATCTCCATGGGGTTGTGGTGTTCTTTTTGTCGAGAAGAAGGATGGCACGGACCGACTTTGTGTCGACTACCGTCCATTGAACAAGAAGACAATCAAGAACAAGTATCCACTTCCCAACATCAATGAGCTATTCGAGCAACTTAAAGGTGCTAAAGTATTCTCCAAGCTTGACCTTCGAATGGGTTATCATCATATTCGCATTCGTGAAGAAGATATTCCCAAGACAGCATTCAGAACAAGCTTTGGTTCTTATGAATATACTGTCATGTCTTTCGGCCTTGTCAATGCTCCTCCAACATTCTCTCGGATGATGAATTTCATCTTCAACCCCTATACCAACGAATTCGTCCTGGTGTATCTCGATGATATCTTGGTCTTCTCCAAGAATAAGAAGGATCATGCCAAACATTTGCGATTGGTGCTCGACAAGCTCAGAGAGTATCAATTCTGTGCGAAGTTTTCCAAATGTGAGTTTTGGCTTGATGAAGTTCTTTACCTTGGTCATATCATCTCTGCCAAGGGCATCGCTGTTAATCCCGAGAAGGTGTCTCCAATTGTGAATTGGGAACCTCCTCAGAATGTCAAGCAGCTCCGCAGTTTTCTTGGTCTTGCAAGCTATTGCCGAAGATTCGTTGAGAATTTCTCTAAGATTGCAAAGCCTCTTTCCAACCTCCTCCAGAAGCATGTGAAGTATGTCTGGACTCCTGAGTGTGACGTTGCTTTCAACACTCTCAAAGAGAAACTCGTCACAGCTCCTGTCTTAACTCCTCCTGATGAATCCAAGCCATTCAAAGTTTTCTGTGATGCTTCTCTTCAAGGTCTCGGTGCTGTGTTAATGCAAGAGAAGAAAGTTGCGGCCTATACCTCTCGTCAGTTGAAGCCCAACGAAAAGAACAACCCCACTCACGATCTTGAGTTGGCGGCAGTTGTCCATGCATTAATAACATGGAGACATCTCTTGTTGGGAAGAAAAGTGGACATATTCACCGATCACAAGAGTCTCAAGTACATCTTCACTTAGCCCAACCTCAACCTCAGGCAGACTCAATGGGTCGATATGATTCAGGAGTACAATCCGATTATTGAATATACTCCAGGCAAGGTCAATGTCATTGCAGATGCTTTGAGCAGAAAGGCTTATTGCAACAGCTTAATTCTCAAGCCCTTCCAACCGGATCTTTGTGAAGCTTTCCGCAAGCTGAATCTCCAAGTTGTTCCTCAAGGTTTTCTTGCCAACCTCATAGTCTCTCCTACTTTGGAAGATCAAATTCGTGAGGCACAACTCCTGGATACCATAGTGAAGAAGGTGAAATGTGGTATCGACAAGGGTCTTTCCAAATACAAGTGCTATCGCATTGATGACAGAGACACTTTATTCTTCGAGGACCGGCTCGTGGTTCCTAAAGGTGATCTAAGGAAAGTCATTATGAACGAGGCACACAATTCTCTTCTTTCCATTCATCCTGGAAGTACGAAGATGTACCATGACCTCAAGCAGTCGTATTGGTGGACTCGAATGAAGCGAGAAATCGCTCAATTCGTGAATGAATGTGATGTCTGTCGAAGGGTGAAAGCAGAACACCAACGACCAGCTGGTCTCCTCCAACCTCTTGCTATCCCAGAATGGAAGTTTGATCATATCGAAATGGACTTCGTGACAGGATTTCCAAAGTCCAAGCGCGGAAATGATGCTATCTTCGTTGTCATCGACAAGCTTACTAAAGTGGCTCATTTCCTTCCAATCAAAGAATCTAGCACAGCAGCTCAGTTGGCAGAGCTATACACCTCCAGGATTGTCTCCTTGCACGACATTCCACAATTGATTTCTTCAGATCGTGGAAGAATCTTCACTTCTAAGTTCTGGGACTCCTTCCAGAAGGCCATGGGCACCAACATTCGCTTCAGCACAGCTTTCCATCCGCAAACTAGTGGCCAAGTCGAGCGAGTCAATCAAATCCTTGAAGATTTGCTCAGGGCTTGTGTCATTTCCTTTGGCATGAAGTGGGAAGATTGTCTTCCATATGCCGAATTCTCCTACAACAACAGCTTCCAAACGAGTTCGGGCAAGGCCCCATTCGAGATTCCCTATGGCAGAAAGTGCCGTACTCCTCTCAATTGGTTAGAGACTTGTGAACGCCAACTTCTTGGAAACGACTTAATCACAGAGGCTGAAGAAATGTGTAAAGTCATCCGTGAGAATCTCAAAGCCGCGCAATCGCGCCAAAAGAGTTACTATGATATAAAGCACCGGGACTTGGCTTTCGAGATCGGAGACCATGTCTACCTCCGCGTCTCTCCAATGAAAGGCACTCGTCGCTTCGGTATCAAAGGGAAGCTTGCCCCTAGATACGCGGGTCCTTTCAAGATCATTGGCAAAAGAGGCGACCTCGCCTATCAACTTGAGCTTCCCTCCAACTTCGCGAACGTGCACGATGTGTTCCACGTGTCACAGCTTCGCAAGTGCTTCAAGACTCCTGAGCACACCATCAACTTCGAAGAGATTGACCTCCAAGAAGATCTGTCTTATCATGAGCACCCCGTTGCTATTCTTGAAGAAACTGAGCGCAAGACTCGCAATAAGTCAATCAAATTCCTGAAAGTGAAGTGGTCGCACCATTCCGACCAAGAAGCCACCTGGGAACGTGAGGACCACCTCCGTTCCGAATATCCGGAGTTCTTTCAGTCCTAGATCTCGGGACGAGATCCTCTCGTAGTGGCGGAGTGTTGTAACACCCCGGATGTAACTTTCCATATTCGTAACTCCAACTCTTGCCATTTTCGGCTATGTGTTATGATATTCCCTTCGTGGTCGGGTTTTGTCTTTCGTTTTGCATTTTTTTCATGTCATGCATCTCATATCATGTCATCATGTGCATCTCATTTGCATACGTGTTCGTCTCATGCATCCGAGCTTTTTCCCCGTTGTCCGTTTTGCAATCCGACACTCCCACATGCACCGGCGCACCCCTCTTGCCTCTTTTCGTGAGCGGGTGTTAAACGTTCTCGGAATGGACCGAGGTTTGTCAAGTGGCCTTGGTACACCACTGGTAGACCACCTGTCAAGTTTCGTTCTATTCGGAGGTCGTTTGGTGCTCCAACGGTTAACCAGGTAACCGCAAAGGCTTTTTGTGTGTTGCAGCAAAACCCCCCTCCAAACAGCCCAATAACCCACCTAAGTCACTTCCATGCTCTCGGTCGTTCGATCACGATCGTGTGGGCGAAAACCGTGCCTCATTTGGACTCTCCTAGCTCCCTATGCCTATATAAACACCTCCCCCTTCGAAATTTGCGTCCAACCCTAGTCGTCCCCTTCCTCCGCGCGCCGGACACGTCCGCCCGGCGCTAGACGCATCCGCCGCCGCGCCCCGTCCAACCAGAGATCGACACATGGCAGCGCCGTCGCCCCACCGCCC
>NC_057799.1:434361874-434544456 GCF_018294505.1 Triticum aestivum
GGCCCGAGCCGCCGCCCGCCGTCCTCCCGCCGGCGCCGCGCTCGCCCGCGCCCTGGGCCGTCGTCCTCGCCCGCCGGTGACCTCTCCCTCTCTTCCGGCCACGTCTCCGCCTCAAATCGCGTGCCTGCCCCGATCTGGATCTGGAGGTTGACCCCGTAATATTCTCCAAGTCCCGAAGTATTTTCACGTTATGTGATCATGTTCATGGCATCATATCTCATTGCATACTGCTCCGTTTTGCGTGCATGATATATCGAAATGTTCGACTCGAGATGCTCTTCATTTTGTTTCATTTTAACATGCTCGTTTGAGTTCATCTTGATGACCATATCTCTGGTGCAAGAGTGCTATATGATGTTTACTGCTGTTACTTATCAGAACTTGGTGTTTTGTTATTTTTGCTACATTTGATGTGTGCATCTTATGAGCATAAGCTCTACAGGTGTTTTGATCTATGCCATGCCATCTTTACAGGGGTGTATGCCATGTATTTTGGTGGTCTATGAGGTGACTAGCACAAGCATGCAAACTAGGCTTCGTGATGTTTCTGTTTTCAGGGATTTAAGATTTTGCTAAGTCTGTGACTGCTATTATTTTGTTGTCATATATCCATGTGTCTACAGTGAGATCCATGCTTATTTTGGGTATGTTCAGTAAGGATGTTTTGTAGATATAGTTGTGCTCTATCCATCCATGGCTCTGTTTGCAATTATGGATTGCCATAGCATGTCTTAATATTGCTCTAGTTTTGCTATAAAATATTCTTTGCAGATTGTTAACGTGATATTCAATGTTGCCAAGGTTGTTGTAGTTGTTTCATACATGCTATAAACTTGTTCTTGGCATGGATAGCTTCATAAACATGCCATCTTGCTATAGGTATGCTTGTTTCGTCGGGCATTGCTTTGTGATGAGTGAATCAAGCTCACCAAGATGCCCTCATAATTTCTGTTAATGCCATGCTCTGTTTTCTGCCAAGTCTGAAACCTGTTAACGAAACTTGCTATGTGTACATGCATGCCATCATATCTTCTAATCCTTTTTGGCTCATGGTCAGTAAGGGACTTTTGTTCTATGCATTTAGTAGATTCATGCCATGCCTTGTTTTGCTACGTTAAGTTCCTGTAGCATGTTGATTGCTTACTCTGAACATTGCTACCTGATGCTATTTCTGCCATGTCCAGTAATTTCACCAAGTCTGTGAACCTGTTATCTTTTGCACTTTTGCCATGCTTGTTTGAACCTGTTATTGTCTGATCTAGCCGTAGCTCAGTGTTCATCTTTTGTCAAGCATCTCCTATAGATTACTTCCATATGCTTTGTTGCTATGTTCGGGTGCTGTCATGCTGTTAATCACAGAATCGTGTCATTCTTGTTTTGCTTGCCATTTGCAAACCGTCCATCCGTTTCCGGTGATCTTTATATCGATTTCAACCGAAATCATCTCATCTTTCCAGTGGCATACTTGGTTTGCCAAGTTACTGCCTTGTTCATCCTTTTTCTTCCGAAGCACGCATACGCATTGCATATCATGTCTCGCATATCATGCATGTAGTGCATCATGTTGCTTATGCATTTCCCGTGATTGATTGTGGTTCCATTGCTTGTGTTCTTGCTATGGGTAGAGCCGGGAGATGATTTCGTGAACGAGGAACCTGTTGAGTACGCTTACGAGGATCAAGCTTTCGACAACTCTGAGAACCTTGCAGGCAAGATGACCATACCCTCGATATCATTTCTATCTTTGCTTTGCTAGTTGTTCGTTCTATTGCTATGCTGCGCTACCTACCACTTGATATATCATGCCTCCCATATTGCCATGCCAAGCCTCTAACCATCCTTTCCTAGCAAACCGTTGTTTGGCTAAGTTACCGCTTTTGCTCAGCCCTTCTTATAGCGTTGCTAGTTGCAGGTGAAGTTGAAGTTGGTTCCATGTTGGAACATGGATATGTTGGCATATCACAATATGTCTTATTTAATTAATGCATCTATATATATGGTAAAGGGTGGAAGGCTCGGCCTTATGCCTGGTGTTTTGTTCCACTCTTGCCGCCCTAGTTTCCGTCATACCGCTATTATGTTCCTTGAGTTTGCGTTCCTTACGCGGTTGGGTGATTTACGGGACCCCCTTGACAGTTCGCCTTGAATAAAACTCTTCCAGCAAGGCCCAACCTTGGTTTTACCATTTGGCACCTAAGCCTTCTTCCCTCGGGTTTTCGCGAGCCCGAGGGTCATCTTTATTTAAACCCCCGGGCCAGTGTTCCTCTGAGTGCTGGTCCAAACTAGAGCCACTTGCAGCGCCACCTCGGGGAAACTCGAGGGCTGGTTCTAGTTGTACGTAGTGTTCATCCGGTGTGCCCTGAGAACGACATATGTGCAGATCCTATCGGGATTTGTCGGCACATCGGGCGGTCTTGTTGGTCTTGTTTTACCATTGTCGAAATGTCTTGTAAACCGGGATTCCGAGACTGATCGGGTCTTCCCGGGAGAAGGTTTATCCTTCGTTGACCTAGAGAGCTTATAATGGGCTAAGTTGGGACACCCCTGCAGGGTATTATCTTTCGAAAGCCGTGCCCGCGGTTATGAGGCAGATGGGAATTTGTTAATGTGCGGTTGTAGAGAACTTGTCACTTGACTTAAATTAAAATACATCAACCGTGTGTGTAGCCGTGATGGTCTCTTCTCGGCGGAGTCCGGGAAGTGAACACGGTTTGAGTCATGCATGAACGTAAGTAGTTTCAGGATCACTTCTTGATCATTTCTAGCTTCGCGACCGTTGCGTTGCTTCTCTTCTCCCTCTCATTTGCGTATGTTAGCCACCATATATGCTTAGTGCTTGCTGCAGCTCCACCTCATTACACCATCCTTTCCTACAAGCTTAAATAGTCTTGATCTCACGGGTGTGAGATTGCTGAGTCCTCGTGACTCACAGATTCTACCAAAACAGTTACAGGTGCCGACGATACCGGTGCAGATGACGCAACCGAGCTCAAGTGGGAGTTCGACGAGGAACGTGGTCGTTACTATGTTTCGTTTCCTGATGATTAGTAGTGAAGCCCAGTTGGGACGATCGGGGATCTAGCATTTGGGGGTTATCTTATTTTCATTTGGATTTGACCGTAGTCGGTCTATGTGTGGATTTTGGATGATGTATGAATTATATTTATGTATTGTCTGAAGTGGCGATTGTAAGCCAACTCTTGTTATCCCATTCTTGTTCATTACATGGGATTGTGTGAAGATGACCCTTCTTGCGACAATACCTACAATGCGGTTATGCCTCTAAGTCGTGCCTCGACACGTGGGAGATATAGCCGCATCGTGGGCGTTACACGATTGCATTGCATACAATAAAGCGACAACCATATGGCTCCTGCCAGTTGCCGATAACTCGGTTAGAAAACATGATCATCTCATACAATAAAATATAGCATCATGCCTTGACCATATCACATCACAACATGCCTTGCAAAAACAAGTTAGACGTCCTCTACTTTGTTGTTGCAAGTTTTACGTGGCTGCTACGGGCTGAGTAAGAACCGTTCTTACCTACGCATCAAAACCACAACGATAGTTTGTCAAGTTGGTGCTGTTTTAACCTTCGCAAGGACCGGGCGTAGCCACACTCGGTTCAACTAAACTTGGAGAAACTGACACCCGCTAGTCACATGTGTGCATAGCACGGCGGTAAAACCAGTCTCGCGTAAGCGTACGCGTAATGTCGGCCCGGGCCGCTTCATCCAACAATACCGCCGAACCAAAGTATAACATATGCAGTAGGACGTGGTCCTACTGTCCAACCCTAAAAAAACCAAAGTATAACATGCTGGTAAGCAGTATGACTTATATCACCCACAACTCACTTGTGTTCTACTCGTGCATATAACATCTACGCATAAAACCAGGCTCGGATGCCACTGTTGGGGAACATAGTAATTTCAAAAAAAAAAATCCTACGCACACGCAAGATCATGGTGATGCATCGCAACGAGAGGGGAGAGTGTTGTCCACGTACCCTCGTAGACCGAAAGCGGAAGCGTTAGCACAACCCGGTTGATGTAGTCGTACGTCTTCACGATCCGACCGATCAAGTACCGAACGCACGGCACCTCCGAGTTCAGCACACGTTCAGCTCGATGACGTCCCTCGAACTCCGATCTAGCCGAGCTTTGAGGGAGAGTTCCGTCAGCACGACAGCGTGGTGACGATGATGATGTACTACCGACGCAGGGCTTCGCCTAAGCACCGCTACAGTATTATCGAGGTGGACTATGGTGGAGGGGGGCACCGCACACGGCTAAAAGATCAAACAATCAATTGTTGTGTCTTTGGGGTGCCCCCTGCCCCCGTATATAAAGGAGAAAGGGGGGAGGCGGCCGGCCTAGGAGGAGGGCGCGCCAAGGGGGGAGTCCTACTCCCACCGGGAGTAGGACTTCTCCTTTTCTTGTTGGAGTAGGAGAAGGGAAGGGAAAGGAGAAGGAAGGAAGGGGGTGCCCCCCCTCCCGAGTCCAATTCGGACTAGTCCATGGGGAGGGGTGCGGCCACCCTTTGGGGCCTTTCTCTCCTTTCCCGTATGGCCCATTAAGGCCCAATACGAATTCCCGTAACTCTCCGGTACTCCGAAAAATACCCGAATCACTCGGAACCTTTCCAATGTTCGGATATAGTCGTCCAATATATCGATCTTTACGTCTCGACCATTTCGAGACTCCTCGTCATGTCCCTGATCTCATCCGGGACTCCGAACTCCTTCGGTACATCAAAACACATAAAATCATAATATAGCCGTCATCTAACTTTAAGCGTGCGAACCCTACGGGTTCGAGTAAAATGTAGACATGACCGAGACACGTCTCCGGTCAATAACCAATAGCGGAACCTGGATGCTCATATTGGCTCCCACATATTCTATGAAAATCTTTATCGGTCAAACCGCATAACAACATATGTTTTTTCCTTTATCATCGGTATGTTACTTGCCCGAGATTCGATCGTCGGTATCTCAATACCTAGTTCAATCTCGTTACCGGCAAGTATCTTTACTCGTTCCGTAATACATCATCCCGCAACTAACTCATTAGTTACAATGCTTGCAAGGCTTATAGTGATGTGCATTACTGAGTGGGCCCAGAGATACCTCTCCGACAATCGGAGTGACAAATCCTAATCTCGAAATACGCCAACCCAACAAGTACCTTCGGAGACACCTGTAGAGCACCTTTATAATCACCCAGTTACATTGTGACGTTTGGTAGCACACAAAGTGTTCCTCCAGTAAACGGGAGTTGCATAATCTCATAGTCATAGGAACATGTATAAGTCATGAAGAAAGTGAGAGCAACAAACTAAACGATCAAGTGCTAAGCTAACGGAATGGGTCAAGTCAATCACATCATTCTCCTAATGATGTGATCCCGGTAATCAAATGACAACTCATGTCTATGGTTAGGAAACATAACCATCTTTGATCAATGAGCTAGTCAAGTAGAGGCATACTAGTGACACTCTGTTTGTCTATGTATTCACACATGTATTATGTTTCCGGTTAATACAATTCTGGCATGAATAATAAACATTTATCATGATATAAGGAAATAAATAATAACTTTATTATTGCCTCTAGGGCATATTTCCTTCAGAATACTACAGCTTATCCAACAACGAGCAAGATCAACTCCTGTCAAACTGTTTGCCATGAAGGCTCTGAGCTTTGATAATTGAGGAGCATAGTTGGCCCTTTCTCTTGCAGTCAACCTCTGAGGAAAAGGATGTGTGCTGCTCAGGCATTCAGGGCGGTAACCCGACAGGGGTTTTTCATCAGATGGAGATGTATCCATGCAATAAAACCAAGTCTGGTTCCACTCTTTGGGGTGACTGTGGAGTTTGGGATGAGGGAAGGTGACTTCTTTCCTTTTCTGAACCGCCATTCCGCCCAGTTCCGTATTGGGTCCATCCGAGAACTCTGTGTGACTGTTTAAGTGAAAGAAATCCCTAAACAGTTCGACTGTAGGTTCCTCTTGCAGGTAAACCTCCCAGAAGACTTGGAAGTGGTAGATGTTGGTCACATAATTGGGACCGATGTCTTGAGGGCGCAGCTGAAAATTGGCTAGTACATCTCGGAAAAATTTCGAACCGGGAGGGCTTAAACCTCGACTCAGATGGTCAGCAAACACGACTACCTCTCTGTCCTTGCGTGTAGGAGGATTTTCCGGGCCAGGTACCCTCCAGTGGATGACATCTTTCTTGGCTAAAGCGTCCGTTTTAACAAGATTGTTTAATTGTACTTCGGTTACTCGAGAAGGAGCCCAATTGCATTCATAGACTTGCTTGGCCATGGCAATGAAAGATCTAAACATGATTATTGCCGGTTTAAGATTTACAAAGGACAACTATATAGCGGTATAAGGACGTAAGCATATTGTTAAACCGGAATTGGTTATTCGTAAACCGGAGTCTGACAATGGAAACAGTACAATGATGAATGCATTGGCGGTTCAACAGGGGATTAATGGTATCTACTGGGTCATCATTCTGTATATGAAGTTAAACCGCCCAATCTGGTATTAAAAATGTATAAGTGAAGGAAGAAACAAGTTTCACATCTTGCCAGGGTAATTTCAGATCTACCGCGCGTTTGAAAAACAAAATATATTCTGACCTAATTTCCAGCGTGTTAAAGGTTCACCAAGTTTAGATGAGTTGGATATCAAGCAGGTGCCTTAACAAGAAGAAAGGTTCTAAACTACAAAAGGCGCTGAAAATAGTCGGATCTAACCGGCCATTGGTGCTACCGAAGGAAGAACAACTTCAAGCTATGAAGAACACCGAACCCTAATGGCGGATCTAGGGCGAGAAGAAGAGGTACTTACCGGTGCAGGAGGAAGAAGCAGAGGATCGCTGCTTTTCTCTGATACGATCAGGTTGATGCAGCGGCCTTTGTCAAAGCAGAGGCGAAGGACGACAGCGGCGGCAGAGCTTGAGGGTCGGTCGGTGCGAGGAAGACGACGATGCGAAGAGGCACGAGGGGGAAAATGGAAAGACCCCCTAGCCCTATTTATAAGGGCAGAAAGATAAGCGTGAGGCGCGAGAATCAAGGAGCCTAAATTTTGGATATGAGGCAGAGCTGTCGCCTCGATTGTCGGAGGCTCATTAATGAAGGTGGATTATACACTGTTTTAAATAACAGGTGACGTCATGGTGGTTTACCATGGTCCTAGAAGATGATGTCATGGCGGTTTACAAGATTATGTGAAGATGTTGAAGAAGAAATTTTCTTTAGTATTGAGGATTGACATGAACCAGTTCAAATCAATCTGGGACCTAATGTTGGGGATATTACCACTGGGCGTAAACCGGCCAGGAGAGGCCGGGTTAACCCCATAAGTAGTTCATCTGTATCTGAAGTCCATGAAGACAGACGGTGACGCTTTACGAAGGCCCAGGGCCCAAAGCCGGTTTAAGGCCTGTAGACATAAACCGACATTGATATGTAAACTTGTGTTGTAAGATAGAAGTAGCAGAGACCGAGCCAGACACGATTATGAGTCGGCCTCGGGATTCTGTAAACCGATGGGCGTCAACCCACGTATATAAGGGGACGATCCGGCGGCGGCTCAAGGACAACAGACAACAACTCGAGACTCAGGCAAAGCGTATTCGCTCCCTGGTCATCGAAACCCCAGCAATTCCATCACAACTAGACGTAGGCTTTTACCTTCATCGTAAGGGGCCGAACTAGTATAAATTCTCTTGCGTCCCTTGTCCACTTTATCCCCTTTAAGTTAACCCATAGCGATGGCTCCACGACTAAGTCCTTTCTCTAGGACATCTGCCGTGACAAAACCACGACAATGACCATCGGCGAGGCCCGTGCCCAATACATGGACACGGTGAGGCAGAAGCGTCAGGAGCAGTTCCGGGAGGCGTAGGCCGACGCCGCCTACAACCACCATCTCCTCTAGGAGCACCTGCAGGCGGAGGAGCAGATAGCCACGGAGTGGGCGGAGCAGGAGGCGCTGCTCGACTCGTACCGCTCCGCCTGCGAGGGCCGCCTTGAGCGCTGGCGGGTACCGCATGCGGGCGGCGGAGGCTGCGGCCGCCTACAAAGAGGGAGAGGCGTTATTTGGCGAGACCGAGGACGAGGCAGAGGACAATGCCGGCTTCGACGAGTCCCCGCTCCGCTGGGGTCGACGAGGCCCTGCTCCGCCGAGGCCCCGCGGCGCCAACAACGAGGCAGAGGACACCGCCGGCTCCGCCGACGCCCCGCCCTACCGGCACCGAGGTGGAGGACCTCGCCAGCTTCGGCGAGGCCGTACTCCGCCGAGGCCCTGCCCCACCAACAACGAGGCAGAGGACATCGCCGGCTCAGCCGAGGCCCCACCCTGCCGGCAACGAGGGGGAGGATTTCCCCCGCTCCGCCGAGGCGCCGCCCCGCCAGCAACGAGACAGAGGACATCGCCGGTTCCATTGAGGCCCCGCCCCACTGCCAACGAGGCCGCGCCACACAGAAAACAAGGAAGAGTAGAACATTGTAGGTCGCCGCCGCTCGGGACCAAGTAAGGCCACCGCTGCTACCCTTCGGTTGAAGCCAAGCTAGGCGGGTTGACCATTGACGGACGATTAGCTTCTTGGCAGCGACGTGGAGTCAGAGAGCTATGTTGGAGAAGGACGCTGCTTTAGTTACTTAACTTCTGGTGCAGTTGGGTCACTGACACCCCTTTTTAATTGAAGAATGTATGAGATGTAATGAAATCCGGCATGTTTATATGAAATACGACCGTGTATGAATGAATTTAGTTCGATTAGTTCGAATTCTTGTATCACTGGCATTGGATGAACATGCAAAACAATACGTACTAGGATTATTCCCAGGGTGATCACCTCGTTTGCAGCAGTTTCACATGTACTCCATCTGGTCCTTTTTAGTCTACATACAAGTTTTGTCTGCAGTCAAAGTATCTCTACTTTGACCAATCTTTTAGAAAAAGTATGATCATTCACAATGTAAAATCAACTGACTTGAAAGAAATCTAATATGCGAAGTAAAAAGGAACAGAGGGAGTACAAAGAGTTTGAGCTGCTTTTTAGCGTTCCTGTACATTGCAATCAAACACACAGGCCTGCCAATTCATAGAGAACATTCAAAACAATCGATGATTATGCATCTCTGCGATTCACATGTCAGAGCCAATATTTACCTCACAACTAAACAATAAAGAAAAATCGATCGATGCTCCTGACAGCAAAGGGTGTCCCATTCGAAAATATCAAACGCATGTCTTCTTGCTAACACCAATGAGCAAAATTTGACAAGGTTGTCCCATTCCAAAATGTCAAATGCGTGTTGTTTTGCGTACATCAATGAGCAAACTTTGACAAGGTTTTCCCATTCCAAAATATCAAATGCCTATGATTGTGGAATGGGCAGGCACTGGTGCGCGTCGGTCCTAAACAAACGATTTTTAACCCCTTTCCGCGACGGCCTTCGGAACCGTCGCCAAGTGAGTGTGTGTGATAGGGGGTCCTTCCCACACGACCCAGAAACCGTCGGGGATATGGAACAGTGATCCAGAGGCCTTCCAAACTGTAATCATGTGTGATGAAACACACACTAAATTCTTTTGCACGTGTGGTATCGGTGATTAAGCGTTTCTAATGATGCATTGAAACCATACGGTCTGTCATAACGAACCGTTTGGGAAACAATATGTAAGGCACACTGGCCAACATATGAACTGTGTGTGATTTGTGCCCTATCGCACACGAGTTTTCTGCGTAACCCGTCTGCCATGCTAGACTCCATCGCACACGTTTTCCAACAATTACCGTCTGCGATAATGTTCTATCACAAACGGTTCAGGATCCCCTTCGTACACATACAAGTGATGCAGACCATTTGTGATTTGTTAGGTATCACCGACGGTTGCCACAAGAGTGACGTGTGCTTTTAGTTTGGGATCCCACACGTTTCCTGAAAAAATATGACTGGGATCGTATTTTGCATTGGGCACGGTTTACTCCCAGTTCTCGTGTGCGTTATGCGATATCACAAACGGTTCCGGAGAACCTACGCACACGTAGTAGCGCTGCGAATCGTTTGTGGTCTGCTGTGTATCACCGACGGTTCCAATACGATTGACATATGCTTTCCGATGTGGATCGCACACACTCATTTAGTTGAACCGTGTACGGAGCAATTGCCAGGTTAAAACAAAAATATCCCATTTTGAATCGGCACGCAAAAAGCAAATTCACCACAATATTCAATTGAACAAATAAACAAAAATATCCCATTTTGAATCGGCACGCAAAAAAAATTCGCCACAATATTCAATTGAACAAATAGTGTCCACAGGAAGAACATTCATCAGATTTCGCAACAATTGCAATTGAACATATGGTAGCTAAATTCCAATGATTTGTCCACACATATATGCATTACATAATTAATCATAGTGTACGAAATACGAAGACCTCATCAGATGGAAAACAATGGATCCATGCGTTATATGTTTAGCGACTAACTCTTACTCAATGTTTCAGGAGAAGGCATGCTGAAATCTTCATTATCACCAGTGGGATTGATGTAGTGATCCAGGAAGAAGTCACTGATAAATCTGCGAACCATCAGCAATTCACCAGCCGGGAGCGGTTCAGGGGTCCTCGGTTTTAAGTTGAGCTACAGTATTTTTAAGATCACAATGTGCCATGTGAGTGGAGTAGAAGATATTAATTAAGATAGACTTACTGGTACTAATTTGTGAGGATCGTCACAACTATCAGCAGATTTGCAGATGGAGATCATGTGTCTGCAAACATAGTATCGACAAAGGTTGGTCCCTGCTTCTTGCTGAGGACACTAAATTTTTTTGTACAAAACTAGTCATGTATTTGTCCTGTTAGGAACAACCTAACCGGTGTTAGATGTATTATTTTTTCTTTGGACAAAATAGAAAGAGGTTTATTTAGAAGCTTGAACATTTGACTAGCGTAAGGAAAGGTATTTGCAGACTGTTGGATAAATTTTCCGAAAATAATGGATTTCGGTGTGTTACCGGAGAAACGATCTCGTGCTGCAGAGGTAGTTTCCTCTTGAACAGGTTCCCTGTTTTAGTTTCCCACAATGCGAGCACACTGCAAATGATGATGATTTTTGACAACATCTTATTGAACCAGATATGAATGAAAATTAATTTCAACATCATATAATTCAATACCTATCCAAGAATTGTTGAAGATGCGTCAGATCTTGAGCGTTTGTTGACTCTCTGAGAGAATCGATGTAGTAAACTGTGTTCTTGTTTGGGACAATGAATACCAATATCCAGTGATTGCTACATATTAAGAAAGCCATGAACTTATGAATGATATCGAAATCTGAAAGACAATCAGTGTATACGTGGTTGTTTACTTGACTTACCCGTCATGATATGGCCAGCGAAATGATTCTGCATGGGACGTGTTTTCGAAGATACGGACGACCGTGTTAACGCCCCAGTCCCGTCGGTCCTTTTCATGTAATGTTGTGCCATTAGCTAATGCAGGATCCATGAAATACACACTCTCACTTTGTCTTCTCTGCGCGTTCAATCCCCTGAGAGGAATAAAATGCAGTTAGCTATTTATCATTTACAGCCTTATATGGAGAAGTTGATCAGAGTTTGTTAAGTACTTACAAAATCACGCATCTAACAAGAGTGGCATTGAGCACGTTGAAGTTGAAGAAGAGATGTAAGTCCTCGAAACTCACAATGATGGAACCAGCATCGTGTCAGAAATGATCTCTGTTGTAGTGGACTAGCAAATGGTGATGACCTTCTGACATTTGATCCATGCAATATTCATGTAACTCGCGGCAACTGGAGCTGCACTCATCAAAGTATTTGCCAACAAGAAATGGCTGGCCATGGACGTAATTGCGTGCTTCAAGTACGTCTGCTTTTCTTTTAGCAAGCAACAATTCTACTTGTTCATCATCCATGGCGTCAGAAATAATATTACTCCCCAGTTCGAACTAGCTGCTCTTAATTTGGTTCTGGGCGATGAGTGCTTTAAGTAAGAGGCAATTGTTCTCTTTCCTCTTCACTTTCCCGCTGCGCTTCCTCGTGGTCGTGGCTGTAGCCTTTTTGGCCACTTCCTTCTTGGTACTTGAAGCATTTCTGGTAGAACGTCTGGTTGCCTACACGGTAGACTATCGAGCAGACGGTGAAGCTTGGACGGACTTCTTAGCAGACTGTTTATCTATGCCGGACCGCTGAGTTGGCGGTGCTGTAGTGACGGACTGCTGGGCTGTAGGAGCAGAGGCATCAGACTGCTGGGCTGTAGGAGCAGAGGAATCAGACTGCTGACCATGCGTTGAAGCTAATTCGGGTTTCTGCGCAGGTGGTGCCAACTTGTCTGTGTGCTGAGGAGGCCGTCCCAACATGTTGGTTTGCTGAGCAGGAAGTGCTGACGCATTGGTATGCTGATCATGCGCCTGCGGACTGATGGACTGATGAACAGTCGGTTCTGGACCTACAGACTGCTTAGCAGGAGGTTCCGAAGCATCAGACTGCTTAGCAGTCCGTTCCACCAGGTTGGTCTGTTGAGCATGTGCTGCAGCTGGGTCTCCCCCCGCCGCTTCAGTGCCCGGCATCTGAACCGGTGGTGCGTCATCAGCAGTTGTAGGCCTTGCCGCTGGCTGCTTTGGGGCGGAGGATGACATGGCATGTACGCCACAAAGTCGGTCCGGCTGATCACAGGTTGATGCATTAGCCCGCGAGAGCTGCTCTGGCAAGGAGAGCGTCACCGGTTGAGGGGCGATAGTGGTTGCTCTTGGCGGGGCTTCAGGAATCTCATCGGTGAACTCTATTTCCTTTCGTGGCCAGTAGATGTGATGTAACAGTGTTTCTCCCAAGGTCCTTTGCTCATCAAAGTCTCCTAGGACATTCTTCAGGGCAAATTCATTGAATCCAGGCTTTACTTCAGTCACGTAGCACTTCACACAGCCCGGCATCAATGGCACATTTTCCAAGAAGAGGCCATCTTCCAAGAAGGGTGGGCAAACCCAGGCTGTTGCATATTTTAATGTACCTTCATAATGTGTAAGCACGCCCTTCAATCTATCTTTCGTTTCAGATAGATCAGATATAGCATCATCACGAGCAGCTGCAGTCTCAGTGTCGCTGGGGTCAGCTGATGCACAACTACTCTTGTGCATTGTTGTCGTGCAATAAGCAGCAGCATCCGTGCCCGCCTCCCCTCCCATCTGCTGGCTATCTGTCAGTGTTAGAGTCTTCTACATCATCATCATTGACTCCACAACATCCTTTCGAACAGCCGGATAAATCTCCTTCTTCAACTTTTCAAACAATGCATTCTGCTTCATTTCATTCCTCGCTTTTTTCATGCTGAGCCTCTCTTCTTTGCTGAGTGTGAAAGCCCTCTTGTGCGGGACATTAACACCTATACCCCTTGCACGGCTAGGAGGCTCTTCTGTGTCCAGAGCAATGGACAGAATGTCACATGGCCCTGAGTTCCTGTAGAACCTTCCAGGGATCTTGGAAGCCTCTACCATCACTTCATACAGTTTCACGTCACGTGCATTTTCAAAGTAATAAGTTCCGTCATCACGCCTCTTTGCACGTGCCTGCAAGTAGTCTCTTGCGCGTTCGCCCTTGATTTCACTAAAGGCCGGATTCCCACCCGCCGCTACTGCTTCTTTGTCCTCATGTTCCCATATCAGTTTCATGCCGTAGTATCCTGCCACACCCATACCGTGGGGGTGTATGTTCTTCTTCTGAAGTTCTGATTGCTTGAAACTCTTCGCAGCAAACTCTAGAGTTGCCCTGACCCTTTTGAATTCTTCCCAGTCTGCCTTTGTAATTTGGGGGTATGCGGGTATTGGGTCCTTGCCTTCACTCAAGTACTTCTTGTACAGCACGTGCTTCCAGTTTCTCCAAGCATCCCTAGCCTTCTTCAGTGCAGCGTGTTCCACCTACATTCTCCACTGCTCTGGAACGTTGAAGTGATCCATGATCTCCCAGACTATCCTTCGCCGTGTGTCCGTGTCAGCCTTCCGAAACCCCGGCAGATTAATATTGAGCCTTGCCCTGCCAAACAAATCCACACACTCTCCTGAACCTCATGCGTGCTTTATCTGGTTTAGTTGGAGCCCAGGACTTTAAATCAATCTCGGTTACTTCATATACACCTTTAGGCTGGTGTGTGGGGTTCCTTGGAGTGTTCCTCCGTGTCCTGACCGGAAGGGTAATTGATGCAGCTCTATCCCGTTCAAGACTACTTGATCCCTCACAATCTGCTGAAGACCTAGGGTTGTCCGAATCAGATGAAGATACATAGCCTGAATGAGTGTTGTCGCTGCTACTCGGCATCTACAGAGGACACACGCAAAACTCAGGAAAGGAGGATAAGCATAAAACTAACAAGTTGGTATCAAGCTTTCTAAACAAGCCATGCAATAATTTAGAAAATGTACGGCTAATTTGTTAAGTTTGTGTGACTCGGGCGCCCACGATCTGTAAATAGGCAGTAACTTGTTGGAACAAATACAACTTATATGTAGTAAGGAAGGTAGATAATGAACATATATACGCTCTAAGTTATTTTATAGCCAATTTGGGAACATACGGAACGAAATTGGAAGAGGGATTGCAAGGAAATATGCCGCACCGCGATGGAGAGAAGTAACTAACAAGCTTCTTAATGCAAACCCGGTCGGACCACAGGAAAGGCGAGGGTTACTGTATCGATATGCTTGAGGGTGGCTGGCGAGCAAACAAAGACGGCGAGGCGCGGGCCGCCGTGTGTTGCGAACGGCAGTGGAGGTAGGCTTGACGCCGAAGAGCGGGCACACGGCCGGGGTGAGCACGACGGCGCCGGAGAGGGTTCTGCTATGGATCTGGGGGAGGGGGGAGCTAGTGAAGGAGATTGGGTGAAACGCGGGCGGACGGTGGGGGGGGGGGTGTTGGCGGCCTAGGTGAAAAGGGTGAAAAATATCCCCGGTCTCCGCGCGCGCGGAAAGGCCTATGCAAACGGTTGCCTCTAAGCGCTCGTGTGCACAAACAGAATAATTTCGTTTGAAATGAAGACGTACTGATTTTGAAATGAAGACGTGAGTTCATCGTTTCTCATCTAAATTTTTCGCACGTAAACCAATCACAATTTTACCACGGGTTTGATTTGCTGGCGCATTTTAGGTCTTGTGTGCCATATGTAAGACATTTTTTGGCATTTAGCGTGCATGTTGGCATATAAATCAATTCCTAGCCGGACTGCATTTCCTGTCGAAAGGGATGAGGATTGTCGTTTGATCTGGGAGCATCCAACGGTGCAGACGTACTATCCGTGGGGTTCGGGTTCAGGCCAATCAGAACGCACGACTCAGATCGCACGTGCTGCGAGAGAGGGGGGCATCGGCCACGGATTGGTAGGCACACGACTTTCGTGTGTGAACCGTGTGCTATTTGAAAACATTTTTTGGGAGGGGCTATTTGAAAACATGTACATGTGTTATCGAAAGGGATGAGGATCGTCGTTCGATCAAAGAGAATCCAACAGTGCAGACGTATGATCCGTAGGGTTTGGGTTCTGGCCAATCAGAATGCACGACTCAGATAGCGCGTGTGGCAGAGGGGTGGTGCATCGGCCAGGGTTTTAGTGGACACACGGCTTTCGTGAGTGAACCGTGTGCTCTTTGAAAACATTTACATTACCTAACATCATATTTTTTTCGAATGAGAACATGAGTTCATCGTTTCGCCTCCAATTTTTTTCCACGGTAAGAAATCATGAGTATAGTGGAGAGTGTCATATACTAGTATCATGAATATACAGTACATATGATACTACCTTTAATTAATTATAGCGCATAGTATAATACATAGAGTATAGTATCATATATAGATCATATTTATTGCCATGCATGACACAAATTAGCATCGCATTTAACATGATATGGTATCTACCTAGTATATGTTACTCTAACCCTCTTTATATATATTTAATTCTTTGCCACATCAGCATAGTTGCTATTTCCGAGTGCATGAAATCGTCGGCTATGATACCACCACTATGGTCAGCCTTATATAGTGGGGAGTATCATATACTATGCATATATATAGTATCATGCATATGATACTAGTGTATGATACTACGTACGTACCTTCATAATGAATATATAGTATCATAGAGTAGTACTAGCTCCCTCTATAAACTAATATAAGAGCGTTTAGATTACTAAATAGTGACCTAAACGCTCTTATATTAGTTTACGGAGGAGTATATATCATAGATGACCGTATTTATGGCCATGCATGACACAAAGGAGTATATCATTTATTATATATATATATGTTACAGTATCTACCTATGTTACTGCTTCTTTGCCACATCATCATATTTTCTATTTCCGGGTGCATGATACCGGCTATGATACCCCCACTATGGCCACCCTAATAAGGCTGGTCATAATATGGGAGTATCAAGCGGTATGATGCATGCCAACTAGACTTTTTGGATGATGTGGCACACAGTTAAATGATGAAAGAGAGGGTTGTGGTATCATACCATGATACCGTATCATATTAAATGTTGTACTACTTTGTGTCATGCATGGTAATTAATAAGGAACCTAAGATACTAACTCATGATACTATGCATGCGCACATTACCGAGGTATTGCCGATCATATACTAGTATCATGCATATATACTCCCTCCTTTCTGGTTTATAGGCTTATCACAAAATTTTAGTTTTTCCATTTTATAAGGCTCAATTTGGTTGTTCCCCATCACATGTCCAGATTCCAAGGTGCATTAAATCATTGCATGCAAGTACTAAGAGAAAGTTGACCAATGCATGTACTTTATATATGCATGCATGTATTGCAATTAATACATTGGAAAACATAAATTTTTGAGGAAAACAAAAGCATTAATTGGGTGTTTTTGCAAACTAGAAAAGGTATTCCACCACTCACCATCTACCTTGGTTGGTGAGATTGTTGAACTGAGCCCTATAAGGCTGGTTGTAATGGGGAGTATCATATATACTAGTAGTATCATGCATGTATATGATAGTGTAGCTAGGATACTAGCTACTTCCGTAATGCATAGTATCATAAGTTAACATGTTAGGTTGCCTTACTAATCACACAAAGTAGTAGTACAACATTTAATATGACACGGTATCATGATATGATACCACATCCTCTCTTGTGTGCCACATCATCCAGAAAGTCTAGTTGGCATGCATGATACCGCTTATGATAATACCATTACAACCAGCCTAAACCGAAAAGGAGGGAGTATGACACTAGCTAGCCACAATGGAGAGTAGTACACTAGTAACATACACATATCCCTAGACTATATATGTTATTACCTTCATAGTGCGTAGTAACATAAGTGTAGTGTCATGCGAAGCTTCATTTCTTAGGTTACAGATTCATATTTCATTGGGACATGTGATGCTACAGTAACTATCTAAGTTACTGAAACTATCTCTCTCCTCATTAACTTATTACCACATAAGCAAGTTTGCTGAGTTGGAGTCGGTGTTACTGCTGAAGTTACTCCCACTGTGGCTAGTCTGATACTAGCTAGTCGTCTATGATATACTAGCTACCTCACTAATAGCATGGTTAATAATATAGCCAAGGGTCGGCTATAAGAAGTTGCCATGTCATATACAGCCAACCTCTTAGCAGGGATGTACAATAATAAGTTTTATATACGTACTAGTTTATCAATAGTTGATCCACCCTACATCCTCACAAAGTGTCTTGGTTCTCCTGTTGCAGCTGGCTCTACTAACCAAGAGCCTGCTTCTCTTCTCTTTCCTCGAACTAATAAGCACATATATATTATTCTATTCCTTATAGCCAGACTACCCACAGTGGGAGTAACATAGGTAGTAACATCACACATATCTAGATAAAAAAGATGATGTGGCAAGCAATAAATGAAGAAATGGAGGAAAGTGTGGATATGTGTGATGTTACTACCTATGTTACTCCCACTGTGGGTATAGTCTTACTATAGTATGAGACTACCCACAATGGGAGTAACATATGTAGTAACATCACACATATCTAGATAAAGTAGATGATGTGGCAAGCAATAAATGAAGAAAGAGAGGAAAGTAGTAACATAGCTAGTTACTAGTAGTATGAGTAACATCACATGTACATATCAAGGAAAGATGTGTCTATAGCCTAATAAATGAAGTGTTGCATGTTACCACACATATATGTTACTCCCCACTATAGAGGTAGTACCATAGACTAGTAACACATGGGCATGTTACTAGTCTATGTTACTACCCATTGTGGCTAGTCTGAGTAACATCACACATCTCAAGGCAAGATGAGTCTATAGCCTAATAAATGAAGTGTTGCATGTTACTACACATATGTTACTCCCCACTATAGAGGTAGTAACATAGACTAGTAACATTCTATGTTACTACCCATTGTGGCTAGTCTTCTGTCACTCTATTGTGTACTTACTTGCTCTAATAATGCATAGTATCATAGAGTAGCTAATATCATATGTAGTACTTTATTTATATTGTCATTCATGACACATAGTAGCATAACATTTTTTATGATACGGTTTCATGATATGATACTTAACCCTCTCTTTCTTCATTTAATTAATTCTATGACAGCTCATCAAAAATGCCTAGTTGGCATGCATGATACTACCTATGATACCCCCTTACTATCAGCCTAGCAAAGGTGTACAGATCATTTGTGCGTCACTTTTTGAGTTTTCATCCGTTTGTTCGAGAAGCGGGGAGAAGTTTCAAACATTTCAGCCACGAGGTGCAGCCACTGGCGTAGGCCTAGTTGGTATTTTAATTACAAAAAAATCAGATGGAGTTCGGACATCATCAAAATCAATGTGTGCCTGTGGCGTGCTCTCACGACCCCGTTTAAAAAAATTGGTAAAGTTTGGCACAAGTTTTGATGACCACTCCTTCCAAACCGGAGCATCTCACATGAAGGATCATGGTTTTCCAAAAGGAGACGTGTCAATTCAAACTCCTGTGGCCGGTGACTTCATCGTTTGGCCTCATAAAAATTTCCACGGTACGCAATCACCATTATACCACGGGTTTGATTTTCTGGTGCATTTCAGGTATCGTTAGCTATATTTAAGACATTTTTTGAGATTAACATGCATTTTCTGCATAAAAATAAAATTACAACCAGAACTGCATGTGCTGTCGAAAGGGATGAGGATCGTCATTCGATCTGGGAGCATCCAACGGTGCAAACGTACGCTCCGTGGGGTTTGGGTTCTGGCCAATCAGAAAGCACGACTCACATCATGGGCGGGGTGGCGGGGTTTGGTCGGCACACGGCTTTCATGAACGAACCGTGTGCTATTCGCAAACCAGATTGCATATTTTTGTTCACACATACTGTACTAAGATCGATTGAGTGTGGTACCTCTATGATATAATAATAATAATAATAATAATAATAACAAAAAACAGTTCATATTCATTGCCTGAGCTGACAGCATATCAAGATCAACATATTAACGGTTCTTACATCAACAAAAAACCGGGCATAAATCACAAATTCAGTACACGTGACAGTTCTAAATTGAACGAATTAAGTTGCAGGGTAGGCATAAAGACTAGTCTTACAGCTTAATTCCCATGTACATGGGGGAACTGGGATCATTAAGTTGACCCTGAATGAACTTGGGTTTTTTGATGATTTTAGGCTTCTTCTCTGTTGCACTGGTGCGTGATCCCTTGGTTTGCAACTCATCAAATTCATCATACTCATCCTGATCGGCAACATCGTCGACACCCAGTACCCTTCTCTTCCCATGCATTGCTAAATGGCCGTTCTTATGCAAGGGGTCTTCCACAAAGAAAATCTGGGTAGTATCATTGGCAAGAACGAATGGGTCCACGTGATATGCCATTATTGTCCTGTTAACACAGGTCTTCCTGTACTCATCAATCCTTACCTGACCACGACGGATCCATGCGCACCTGAATAATGCCACCTTAACTTTCACATAGTCAAGCTCCGAAATCTCTTTGATGGTTCCATATTATACCCTTTTATCAACTTCATTTACAGTCATGCATTCTATTCGAACAGAGCTGTTCTAATACGAGGTCTTCTTATCACATTTCTCAGTGTAGAACATGTATCCATTTATGTCATATGCTTGGTACGTCAGCACCGTAGGTGATGGCTTTTGTGCCAAGCACATAGCAACGTCATCGATGGATCCTTGTGCCAAACGATTCTTCAGCCATTCGGCGTAGTTCTTAGTGTGCTCCTTCATCTCCACATCTGATGAAGGCACCATTGGTAAGAATCTTTGGCGTATCTCCGCCAAGTGTTCTTCGGCATAAGCGATGAGAACTGGGCTGTTAAGCAGTACCGTCAAATGGTCTTTCTCTTCCAATTCTCCAGGTGCAGCCATTTGCGTGCCAGCAAGGACTGGCTTACCTTTCTGCCTTCCCTCGTGGAGAGAGAGGGGAAAACCTATAGGTCTTTGTTTCATGTATTCGGTGCAAAACTCAACCACCTCCTCCGCGGTATAACCTTGTAGGATGCTTGCCTCTGGATGGTTTCAGTTCCGACAAAAGCGCTTCAGGATTCCCATGAACAGCTCGAAGGGATACATGTTGCGAAGAAACACAGGACCACAATACTTTATCTCGTCGACAAGGTGCACACTGAGATGGACCATGATATCAAAGAATGACGGTGGTAAAAACATCTCTAGGTTGGACAATATTCTTGCAATATCATCTTGCATATGATCCAACTCTTTAGGATCTACAACTTTCTGCCATAGTTGGTTGAAGAAATCATAGAGGTCAATGAGTGTGTTTCTTATATCTTTGTCCATCAGATTCCTGATGGCTACCGGGAGGATTTGTGTCAACATTACGTGGCAATCATGTGACTTCATGTGTCCCAACTTCATTTTACCTGAGCTCACATCCACGAGAGTTCTGATGTTTGCGTAGTAGGAAGAGAGTGTCTTAACTGACAACAAATAGGTGAAGAACTGTGTTTCTTCTTTTGTACTGAAATTGCAACTCTGGCGAGCTTTGATGAATTTGTCATCATCTTCTGCTTCACTCTTGCGTTGTGACTGATTAGCAAACATATCGAGCCGTGAACCGTCACCATCCTTTCTTTTACCTTTAATCTTGAGCAGAGTACGAAGGATGCTTTCACATACGTTCTTCTCTACGTGCATGACATCGATGCAGTGACGTACACGTAGAATCTCCCAGTAAGGTAATTTCCAGAACACTGATTTCTTCTTAAACACTTGATCCTTGGGTGTTAGTTTCACCGTCAAAGGGTGGTTCTTGCCAAGCACAACATTAATTTTTAGCCATGTTGTGGACCACCTCCCCTTCATAGGGTCTTGGGTCTGTAGCTGCCTCTGCCGTACCATCAAATTCAGCTTTCTTCTTTTGGTATGGGTGATTTTTCCGTAAGAACCTACGATGACGCAAATACACTGTTTGTGCGAGTTGGAAAGTCTTCTGCTAGCTGTCCTATCCATGCATGTGACACACCCTACTTCTCCCCTTGTTTTCTGCCCCGATGTGTTGCCTAATGCCGGCATATCTTGAATGGTGTGCACCAGCATCGTATGTAGATCAAAAATCTCCTTTCTATAAGCATCATAACATTTTACAGCAGGCGCATCTATCCACACTGTCAGCAGTTCTGCTACCAGTAGCTAAAAGTGAATGTCGATGTCATTTCCAGGTTGCTTCGGGCCTTGGATAATCATTGACATCATAATGTATTTGTCGGAGTAAATGGCCACGGGTAGCCTAACCGACTCCCCCTGGCTCTTCGAAAAATTAGCAGGCCAATCAAGCCTTCAAGCATCCAGAGCATGGGGCTGCCTTCCTCTGGCCGGCTGTCCCCAAGGCCGACTACCAGAAGGCGACCCGGCCTCAAAAACCTTCCCGAAGAAAGCTACGAGATGGCCGAGTCCAGGAAGCCGGCCCCAAGAGGACCGACTCCCAAAAGCCGGCCAAGACTGCACCCACATAACGGTGATAAGACGGGGCGTGGCCGCAGTACAGCCTACCACCCCCGAATCCCGGAACATGCTTGGCCACAGGGCGCCGTACGGGTCGGCCATCCCCCGTCCGGCGCGGCACTGTAGCCATGTTGACCTCGACGTCACCCACGACAGGCGCCAGTACGGCCTGCGGGCGGTGGGCCCCTTTGGCCAGAGAGACGCTCGAAGGCGGCCCGGCCTCCCCTAGTCGGCCTGGGGCGTAGCCGGCTTCCAATAGCCGGCTACCTCCCTCCCTCGAAACATGTGCGTCATTAAGGAGACAAGACGAGGTGAGGCTACAGTGAGATCCCGCTAGGCGGCGGCACTGTGGCCACGCTTACCTCGACCAAGCTCTCGTCACCAGGCACGAGGCAACAGTAACCAGCCGCCGACAAGGCTCCTAGGCGGTGGGGCCGGCCTGTCGGCCAAGAGGCCGACAGCCGGCGGGACCCACCAGTCGGCGGGCCCCAACGGCCGGTGGAGAAGCCAGCGAGCACAGACACTGACGGCTGGGACCCGCACCCAGCCGGATTACCATTGTACCCCTAGGGGTAGGCCTATATAAATCCCCCGGGACACCCATGCAAAGGGTTGATCTGATAGAGTTTTACACACCACAGAGAGAAAAGGAGAGCTAGCCTTGCCCTTCTTCTTCCCCTAGCCAAACAGCTCAAGGAGCAGTTGTAGCTACTTGTGTTGATCTAGTGATCATGCGGAGACCCCGCAGAGCAGGACTAGGGGTGTTATCTCCACGGAGAGCCCCGAACATGGGTAAGATTCGCCGGCGTGCATGTCTTCGCCTTATCCCGTTTCTAGGAACCGACAATGTCTTACTGGCTCCCACAATGATAAGCCACCCATTGGCATATGTCGCACCTACCACCCGACATTTCGCGCCCACCGTGGGGCCAGGTGCACCATCGTCCGGAGAGCTGTTCTGGACGGGAACCCTTTTCCTCCCCCGTGAGCGTAGCCAGCCTGCTACGCCCGATGGCTCTTTCCCTGACGCGCTGCAAGGCGTCGACGACGCCTGCGCGGGCGAGCTGCATCGCCGACCTTCTTGGCGAGACTCGCATCTCCGACGAGCCTGCGTCCGACGCGGGCGCAGACTACCCCGAGAGCCGCCTCGTCAGCCTCCTCGACCAGCTTCATGTCTCCAGCGAGCTTGCTGTGGACTTGGAGTCTGTCGGCTCCACCGACCCGATGCTTGTCGACTCCGACATGACATCGCTTGACGCCTTCCCCACCGACGTGGTGATCATCGACGACCCTCTCCCTCGAGCCGACAGTGGCAGCAGCACTGTCACTGAGGTGCTGGTCATCAGCCACGGCGCCGTCTCGGGCGAGGACGCCCACGACGCCCTACAAGCGGCGCTGCACGACTTGTCCGTCCCCATCCCGGCCGACGCCGACGCCGAGACCCTGGAGGCACGCCGCCTCGCCCTCGTCGCGAAGGGCCAGAAGATAGCATCCATGAGACGCCTCACTGAGGCTCACCAACGCGAAGTCGACCGCGCCGCCTTTGTCACGCCGCCTCCTAGCGGGCCGAGCCGAGCCGGCCTCGTCAAGAAGCGTGGCGCGGCCATCGCCAGCATGCTGGGAGCAGACCGCCCAGTCTACGCCACGCCACTCGAGAACCTGCATGCCGCTCAGGCGGCCGTAGACGAGCTGAACGGGCTGGGGGCTGATGAGCTCCCCTACATGACTAGGCGCATCCAGCAGCTGATCGACGCGGCCGCAGAACGACATGAAGCCGGCGCCCGCGCTGAGAGTCCTCCCGCACGCCGAGAACACGCCACGACATCCCGGACACCGACTGCAAGTGGCGCCCGCGCAAGGAAAGAAGGAGCCGGCTGCTAGCCGCAGCCGGACTCGGGTCACCATTGAGCGCGACGCAGAAGGCCGCCCCCGAGCGGTGGAACGACAAGGCAATCCGCCTCCCCCCTGCCTCGTGGGGAGAGATATCCCACCCCGCCGCCTGTCACGCATCCGACTCTCGGTGGCTGACTAGGCCACCGCGAAGGAGTCGGCGAGAATGATGCCCGCCACCGGATCGACCGTCTAGCGCGATCCCTGGGGCTAGAAGAAGAAGATGATGTCGGCCCGCCTTACTTTGGCCCCCGCATCCGCGACGAGCCCTTCCCCAAAGGGTTCTCACTCCCAAGAGACACGCCAAAATACAACGGCTTCGTGAAGCCGGAAGATTGGTTGATTGACTACTCTACCGCAGTCAGCATAGCAAACGGCAACAGGCGCGTTGCCGTGAAGTACGTCCCTCTCATGCTTCAAGGCACGACACACACCTGACTGAACAGCCTCAAGCCCTACAGCGTCAACAGCTGGCTAGACTTCACGGAAGTCTTCGTCCGCAACTTCACCAGCACATACAAGCGGCCGCCCAAGCCCCGCCAACTCTCCTTATGCGTCCAAGGGCCCAGCGAATCGACTCGCGACTACCTCACGCGTTGGGCCGAGCTCCGCAACTCCTGCGAGGGGGTGCACGAGGTTCAAGCCATAGAGTACTTCACCGCCGGGTGCCGAGAGGGCACCCTCCTCAAGCATCGACTCCTCTGCAACAAGCCGACCACCCTCGACGAGCTGCTAATCATAGCAGACAAGTAAGCCACGGCCGACTCCTCGATGAAGACCGAGCTCCGAGTGGACGCCTCTGGAAAGGTGCTCGCTCCGGCTCCCAAGACGCCGGCTGGTGACTCCAACCGTCGCCCCTACCAGAACGACCACAAGCGCAGGGCCCCTATGCCGCCTTCCACCAGTCGGCAAGTAGCCACCGTCGAAGATGAACAGCCCGAAGAGTGGCCCGCAACCAAGAAGAAGGGCGGCAGGCCGGCTTGGCAGCTGGCCTTCTCCTACGAGCAAACTCTCGATGCCCCCTGCAAGTTCCACAGCGGCGCGAAGCCATCCAACCACACGACCCAGAAGTGCCATTGGCTCACGCGGATCTCCAAGGGCGAGGGGCTGGTGCCGCCTCCGCCTCCTGGCCTGCCACCTCCAGCCCCTCAGCAGCCGGCTGTTCGCCCAGCAGTCGGAACCATTCAGGATGAGTTCCCAGATGAGCACGCCGCCTACGTCGTCTTCACGAGCCAGATTGAAGACAAGCGCAGTCGGCGCCGACAGCACCAAGAAGTCAACGCGGTCGCCTCCAGCAACCCCGAATTCATGCATTGGTCTGAAAGGCCTATCAGCTGGAGCCAGGCCGATCACCCAGAGGTGATGCCATCTCCCGGCTCCTACGCATTGGTGTTGGACGCCACCCTCGCGACAGAAAGGCGAGCTGCCCGTTTCTCCCGCGTGCTGATTGATGGTGGAAGCAGCATCAACATACTGTATCGAGACACCATGGAGAAGTTGAACCTCAAGGCGAAGCAGCTCATGCCAATCCGGACTGTGTTCCATGGCATCGTACCCGGCCTGTCCTGTTCCCCAATCGGCAAGATCAAGATGGATGTTATCTTCGGAGACAAGGATCACTTTCGCCGAGAAGCGATCTGGTTTGAAGTAGTGGATCTAGAAAGCCCTTACCACGCCTTGCTTGGCCGACCTGCCCTGGCCAAGTTCATGGCTGTGCCCCAGTACGCCTACCTCAAGATGAAGATGCCGAGTTCAAAGGGGATCATCACCATAGCCGGAGACTACAAGAAGTCCATCGAGTGTGCTGCGGCCAGCAGCCGACTGGCCGAGTCCCTCGTGATTGCTGAAGAGAAGAAGATGCTGGACCGAGTCATGGCCATGGCCGGCAAGCAGCCGGCCCTGTCCCCCAGCCCTAAGGAATATGATGCTCAGGGCTCCTTCCAGCCGGCCAAGGAGACAAAGAAGATACCTCTGGACCCGGAGAACCCGGAGAGGTTTGCTGTCATTGGTGCAAACCTGGACAGTAAATAGGAAGGCGAGCTCGTCGACTTCCTCCGTGAGAATCGGGACATCTTTGCATGGTCCCCAAAGGACATGCCGGGTGTTCCGAAGGATTTCGCCGAGCACAAGCTACACGTCCGAGCGGACGCGAAACCAGTCAAGCAGCCTCTCCGCCGACTGTCGGAGGAGAAGAGAAGGATCGTAGGAGAAGAGATGGCCCGGCTCCTAGCCACCGGCTTCATTATGGAGGTGTTTTTTCTGGAGTGGCTTGCCAACCCGGTCTTGGTGTTAAAGAAGAACAATAAATGGCGTATGTGTATAGATTACACCAGCCTCAACAAAGCCTGCCCCAAAGATCCGTTTGTCCTACCACGGATCGATCAAGTGATAGACTCCATAGCCGGATGCGAGCTGTTGAGTTTCTTGGATGCTTACTCAGGATACCACTCAGGACTCCACAGCCGCCTTCATCACACCATTCGGAGCTTTCTGCTACCGGACTATGACATTCGGCTTGAGAAATGCCGGTGCCACTTTTCAGCGTTGCATGCAGAAATGCCTCCTCAAGCAACTCGGCAGAAATGCCCACGTCTATGTAGACGATATTGTGGTGAAGACGGAGAAGCGCGACACCCTACTGGAAGACCTCAGAGAAACATTTGCCAACTTGCGCCGATTCCAGATCAAGCTCAACCCTGAGAAATGCGTGTTCGGAGTACCAGCCGGCCAGCTTCTAGGCTTTTTGGTCTCCGAACGCGGCATTGAGTGCAACCCAGTGAAGATCAAGGCCATAGAGAGAATGGAGATTCCTACCAAGTTGCGAGACGTTCAGAAGTTTACCGGGTGCCTGGCCTCCCTAAACCGCTTTATCAGCCGGCTGGGGGAGAAGGCTCTCCCCCTGTACCGACTCATGAAGAAGTCCACCCACTTCGAGTGGAACGACCAAGGAGACCAAGCTTTCCACGAGTTGAAGAAGATGCTGACCACACCACCTGTCCTAGCAGCGCCGACTGAGAAAGAGCCCATGCTCCTTTACATTGCTACGACTAGCCGGGTGGTTAGTACAGTCATCGTGGTCCATCGCCCAGAAGAAGGCCGAGCTCAGTTAGTCCAGAGGCCGGTATATTATTTAAGCGAAGTACTGTCCACCTCGAAGCAAAACTACCCGCATTACCAGAAGATGTGCTATGGAGTGTACTTCGCTGCCAAGAAGCTGAAGCCCTACTTTCAAGAGCATCCCATCACGGTCGTATGCACTGCCCCGCTTGCCGAGATCATAGGCAGCCGGGATGCATCCGGCCGGGTGGCTAAGTGGGCCATTGCGCTGGCTCCTTACACGATCTTCAACCAGCCCCCCACCTCCATCAAGTCCCAAGCATTGGCCGGCTTCCTTGTCGACTGGGCCGAGACCTAGTACCTACCGCCGGCTCCCGACTCCACTCATTGGTGGATGCACTTTGACGGATCCAAGATGCGCACCGGCTTGGGAGCCGGCATCGTCCTCACCTCTCCCAAGGGCGACAAGCTCAGATACACATTGCAAATCCATTTTGCCGCCTCCAACAATGTGGCTGAGTACGAGGCGCTCATAAACGGGCTCCGGCTAGCCAAAGAACTCGGCATACGCCGGATCCTGTGTTATGGCGACTCGGATTTGGTGGTCCAGCAGTCATCTGGCGACTGGGACGCCAAGGACGCAAACATGGCGAGCTATCGATTCCTCGTCCAGCAAATCAGCGGATACTTTGAAGGGTGCGAGTTCCTCCACGTGCCACGGGCCGACAACGAGCAAGCAGATGCCCTGGCATGGATCGGCTCCATCCGACAAGCTATACCAACCGACGTCTCTCTCCAGCGCCTCCTCAAACCGTCTGTCAAGCCGTCTCCAGAATCGGACTCCATCTTCGTACCGCCTGCCCCTAATGCAGTCGGATCCGACTGGGGGAACCCAGCAGGCGGCTCGGGGACTTCGACAAGCGGCCCGGGGACTGCCGTAGTCGCACCCGGCTCAGGGACTTCAGAACCCGGCCCGGGGACTGCAGCAATCGGCCCGGGGACTGCAGCTACACAACAGGCGGTGGCCGACTCCAACTCTCCGCCACCCAACCCACCCACCCGGGTCACAGTAGCCGTACTGACAACAGAAGAAGTCATAGCTCCATCATGGGCCCAGCCCATCCTCAACTACCTAGTAAACAGAGAGCTGCCGACTGATGAGATCTCGGCAAGACGAGTTCAACGCCGAGCCGGAGCATACGCAATAATAAATAGAGAACTTGTTAAGCGTAGCATCACTGGAGTCTTCCAGCGCTGCGTCGAGCCAGAGAAGGGCATAACAATCCTCAAGGATATCCACCAAGGCGAATTCGGCCACCACGCGGCCTCAAGATCACTTGTCGCCAAAGCTTTCCGCCATGGTTTCTTCTGGCCGACTGCTTTGGAAGACGCCAAGGAATTAGTCAAATGCTGCAAAGGATGCCAAGTCTTCAGCTCCAAGCAACACCTGCCGGCTTCTGCACTCAAGACCATCCCCCTCACCTGGCCCTTTGCCGTTTGGGGGCTGGACATGGTGGGCCCATTCAAGACAGCCCGCGGCGGCATGACACATCTGCTTGTCGCCGTGGATAAATTCACCAAGTGGATTGAAGCGAAGCCAATCAAGAAGCTGAACGGGCCGACTGCCGTGACATTCATCGCTGACATCACCACTCGGTATGGTATACCACACAACATCATCACCGACAATGGCACGAACTTTTCCAAGGGAGCACTGGCACGTTTCTGCGCAACACAGGGCATCCGACTGGACTTAGCGTCCGTTGCCCACCCGCAGTCAAACAGCCAGGTCGAGCGAGCAAACGGCCTCATCCTCTCCGGCATCAAGCCCCGACTGGTCGTACCACTGGAGCGTTCGGCCGGCTGCTGGCTCGATGAGCTGCCGGCTGTCCTCTGGAGTCTGCGTACTACCCCGAACAAGTCAACCGGCTTCACTCCTTTCTTCCTTGTATATGGTGCCGAGGCTGTCATCCCAACTGACATCGAGTTCGACTCGCCTCGGGTCACCATATACACGGAGGCGAAAGCCAAGGAAGCGCGAGAAGACGGTGTCGACCTGCTGGAAGAAGGCTGGCTGTTAGCAGTCAGCCGGTCCGCCATCTACCAGCAGGGTTTGCGCCGTTACCACAACCGGAAGGTCAAGCCAAGATCCTTTCAAGAAGGCGATCTTGTGCTCCGGCTGATCCAGCGAACAGCCGGCCAGCACAAGCTCTCGGCCCCTTGGGAAGGCCCTTTCGTCATCGGCAAGGCCCTAGGCAACGACTCCTACTACCTGATCGACGCACAGAAGCCGAGGGCATGCAAGAGGGATGATTCCGGAAAGGAGTCGGAACAACCATGGAACGCCAATCTCCTGAGAAGATTTTACAGTCAAAAGCAGTATCTATCATGCTACCTTTTTGTAGTAAGTACAAGACAACAGCCCCCCCCCGAGGCGCACTCGGGGACTACCCTCCTTTATCTATGAATGACGAATGTCATACCCATGAATGTACTATTACATTTGATTCTCTATCTGGCACCGGGTTCGACTAGTCGGCCCGGGGACTGGCCGCCTTGAGTTATATTAAAATTTCTACCTGAAGTCAGACAAGTAGTGTGCCAGCACCCGAGCCCTCTCTTGTTGTAAGTCACAGCTCGAAGAATCGACTGTCCGACTGGCAAGAGCCAAAGGCAGGAAAGGATGCCCACACGAAAAATGGCTAAGGACTAATGAACTTATATAACACAAGCCGGCCTCCCACCACGCCTACCGGCTGTCAGAACAGCCGGCTGGCCGGCTTCCCAGTCACTTCGCTACAATCCAAGAAAGCTAGAGTACTTGCCCTCCTAACCGGCCAAGCACTTCTACAGCCACAGACTGTAGAGCAGCTGTCCGGCGGGGAAGGCGGCAACCAAGGGAGGCGGCAAAGGAAATAGCCAAAGGATGAAAAGCAAGAACAATGGAAAGCCAAACACATGCATGATTATATTTACACATCACGCCTTCAACAGGCTGGCAGTCAATATAGTTTGAATACACCCCCAGTGGGTGGAACTGCGCAAATTTAACAAAATATTGTTCAAAGAGTAATAAAACAGGAAAGTAAAGGCGGCAGATTAGGCTAAGGGCGCAACAGGAGAGCCGGGCTGGTCGGTGGAGACGGCAGCGCCGGCTGGAGGAGTGGCCGGCTGGCGAGTCTCGGCTTGATCATCGCCGGCTGCAGGCGGTGCGCTCGCACGTGCCTTGTTGCTGGAAGCACGGTCAAGCTGAGGCTGGCCGACTGCTCCACCATCTGGCACGGTGTCTTCACCCTCCTCCTCCTCCTCCTCGCCCTCGTCGCTGGAGTCGATCTCCTCCGCCGAGTCCTCACCATCTGCTGGGCTCAGCCCGAACCACTCCTCGGCTGGGCAACACCGTTATCGTCCACCTCAGGAGCAAAGGCGCTGGTATCGGTGTAGTCGGCGATCGCCAAAGCACGCTGGATGATAGCCGGTCGCGCCGGCTCTAGCTCAGTGTCGGCCTCCTGCGGCCAGGTGGCCAGCTTGTCCAAGCTCAGCTCAAGATACCAGGCTTTGACGAACTCCAGCGCCCGCCTGGCGCCTGACCGAGCTGCAGAAGCCTTCCAGGCCTCGAAGCGGCTGGCCGCTACCTCCAGCCAGTCGGCAGTCCGACTGGGGGTGCGGGGAATCACCTCGCCGGGCCAGAGAGCGGCCAGCACCAGCGCCCCAACACGTTGAAGCCGGCGGAGCATGCGGTGAGCCGGCTGGAGGCGGGCTTGAATCGCCTGGAGCTGTTCCTCAAGCGACCAGTGAGCGTTTGGCGCGATCTCAGCGCCAGCTTGCCTTTGCGCCTCGCGGTGGGCCTCGACGACCTGGTTGGCGGCAGTAGAGTAGCCAGGGAAGTACTCTGCACAAGGAAGAAAGAAAGAGAAAGAAGAGAAAAATACAAAGTTAGAGAATGAACCGAACGGCAAGCGGCAAGCAAGGAACGAAGAAGAAGGCGGCCTACCGTCAACGAAGTCTTCGATCTGGCCGTAGCCGTTGATCAACGACTACCTCGCCTCGGCCCAGCTCGCCGCCTTGGTCTCGTATTCGGCTTGGAGGGCGGCTTCGCTATCCTGCACCGCCTTCAGGGCCGCCTTGTGGCTCTCCTCTTGGTCGGCCAGCTTCTTGACCAGGCGGTCACGCTCCTGAGCCAAGGCGTCGAACTCGGCTTCCTTAGCATGAAGGGCGGCCTGGGTCCCACCCAGCTGCTCCCTCAGTTTGCGTTGGCCGCTGCAGATATGGCAGAGAAGAAAAGAGCAATAAGAAAGAAGTCGTCAAGAAAGATCCGACCCGACATCTCAGCAGTCGGCCCGAATCTCGGGGACTACACCCAGTGGGTGCGCTGACGCGCCCCCACGTGAGATAAAAGACGAAGCACTTACCCCGGCTCTCAGTTAGATCAGCAGTCTTCTGGGTCAGCTCCCGAGCCTGGGAGTTGAAGGCAGCCGCACGGAGGTTGTGGTAGTCCTGCAAGTCGGACAGAGAAGCGAATGAGAACAAGATAGCAAAAAAAGACTACTAAGAAGTTCCAAGCCGCCTGCTCAGCAGCCGACTCAGAACTCGGGGACTACACCCAGTCGATGCGCTGACGTGCCCCCACGGAAGAAACCAAGTTCAAGAAGCAAAAAACGGGAAGACTCACCCGAATGGCTGCTCGTGTCTCGAGGAACTCGTCATTATACTGCCTCAGCACTGCGGCCTGGGACTGAAGCCGGTTCCGGACTTCTTGCACCGCCACATTCACCACGGCTGTCCCACCACCCCGCATCCACCTCGAGCTGGCGCTGGCCGTCTCCACGTCCTGGGCCGACGAGCTGGAACCCGCGGCCTTCTGCGGGTCCAGAGCCGAAGTTGCCTTCCCCGCGCGCTGGCGCGATGGCGACCAGACCACCAGTTCCGTCCTCACAGTCGGCTGCCTTGGGCCGCCCCAGTCGGCGAGGGCGGTGCCGCCTCCCTCTCCTGGACGATGATGTCGTCGTCCCTCTCCAACCCCGGCAGGTCGCCGCCAGCTTCCTTCGGCAGGGGCTCCGGGATCTCGGGCGCCGCGACACGCAGGGGGGTGACAAGCAAGGCCCCCTCCACTGCCGCTGCGGCTGTAGACTCCGCCTGGGCCTTAGCCGCCGCGTCGGCCCGTGCCTTCGTCGACTCCTCCGCCTCCTCCTGCGCCGCCTTGGCGGCAGCCGCCCTCAGCTCTTCCGCCTCCCGCTCCTCCCGCGCCTCCCGCGCATTTCGCTTCCTCGCCGCTTGAAGCTCGGCGCGGGGGTCCACACGGCGGGTGCTCTCGGATCCTCCCGGTGATACAACCACGGAGGCGGCAGCAACCCGCTCAAGAGAAAGCAGAGCCCTGATTTTTGAGACAAGACAAGGATTCAGAAATCGACAAGAAAAGAAGAAGGAATATACAAGAGAATCTACACTTACGCCGAAACCGTTTGCGGCTGCTTCACCACCTTGCGGAAGCGGGCCGCCTTCGCGGCCGCCTCATCCCGTCTGGTCGCCGCCGCCCCGCCCTTGGGCTTCTTCGGCCGACTGCCGAACAAGCCCGACGCAGCCCGGTGCTTCTGCCCGCCGCCCCGAGCAGGCGGCGCGGCAGAGAAACCCGCGCCATGCTCGGACGCCAGCTGGCGGCGTGGGACGATTTCTGCATCGTCATCATCTGGCCAGTCGTCGAAGCTGGCTCCAAGCCCGGAGCAGCCTACTTCGCCGCTTGCTTCACCGCCTCCCGCCTCGGTGTTGTCGTCCATGGCGGCCGCCCCCAAGTCGGGGTCCTCCAAGTCATGCTCCGCCCGGTCGGGGAGAAATCGGCGATCCGCCCCTGCTGTCCCGGCCGCAGGTCGAAGGAGAGGGCTCTGCCAAGACGTGCTGACTGGTCAGAGTCGGCCAAGATAAACTTGGTGACAAAACTAAAAAAAGAAAAGATAAAGAAAGCGTACCGTAGGCGGGGGATGAGCACGGGAGTTCGGCTCCTTGCCAAACTGCCACTTTGCAGAGAGCTTGCAGTTAGCGAGATAGTTCACCATATGAGCCACCTCGTCATGAGGCATCTCCTTGGTGCACATCCGACTCGGATCGAGTTGGCCGCTCATCTGACTGATCAGATGAGGGCGGCTTTGAAGCGGTAGCACCCGGCGCACGACGAAGGCGGCCAGCAGGTCGGACCCAGTCAGGCCCTCTGACTGGATTATTACCCGGAGTCGGGCAACGGCGGCGGCTCCAGCCGGTGACAGCGTCTTGGCTCGATAGGACCACTAGGGCCACCTCCCAGCTGGCGGGCCGGCTACGTAAGCCGGCAAGTTGACGTAGTCGCCTTGCGGGACGACGTTCTTCACGTAGAAGTACGATTTCTGCCAGCGCTTCACCGACTAGATCAGCGTGATGACAGGGAAGGGGTTGTCGGCTGCCGGCCTCCGCATCGCGATGAAGGCGCTGCTCTGAGCCGGCACGCCCTGCATGCGGGTGCCGAGCTTGGTTTGGAAGATTCCCCCCAGAGCTCGAGGGTGGGAAGAATGCCAAGAAAGCCCTCGCACAGAGTGACGAAGGCAGACAACAGCACCACTGTGTTTGGAGTGAGGTGGTGCGGCTGGAGCTGATAAAACTCGAGGAAGGAGCGGAAGAAGGCGCTCGCGGGCAGACTGAGGCCGCGCAGGAAGTGCGAGCGAAAGATTACCCGCTCGCCTTCCTTCGGCGCCGGCGTGATCTCCTTCTCCAGCGCGAGACGGACCTGCACCTGGTCCTTGCCGGGCAACCGCCGTGTCTTGCGGAGGAAGTCGATGTGGTCCGTATGGACGTTGGAGCCATCCCAGTCTCAGCCGTACTACATGATGGCGAGAAGCTGGCGAGAAAGGGTGCGGCGGCGGAGAAAGTACGGCCCCGCGGCAGCGAAGCTGCGGGGTGGTGCAAAGATTGGTGGGACAGCACGGCAGCATGATGCTGCTGCGATGGAAAGAAGGAGGAAGAAGATGGCGGAGAGAGGATGAGCGTGCGAGTGTCTGCCGCTCCCCCTCCTCCCCCTACTTATAGCCTCGTGCGGCGAAGCCGAGGAGGCGAGGCGTGGGGGGAAACGTGGGATTAACTGCGCCCACTCCCCCATGTCCCGCGATTATTGCGCCCTAACAACGTGCAGAAACTGCCGCCGGAAGGCGTGCGGCCCGCTTTGGGCCACAGAGAATCCGCGCCTGGGCCTAGGCATAGGAGTGATGGGCCCCCGGCCTACGGCGACGTCCTGTCGCGCGCGTGGGTTGGCAGGCTTTTTTCAGCCGGAGGGTGCCACGTGGTACGCGGGCGGCGAGCGGCCGGCCCGCAACCCGACGTGCGCACCAACTGACTCCCGCCTTCAGACTTCAGAAGTTTCGCCAAGACGGCGCACCCAACCGAAGCCGGCTCCCAGCTGCTGGCTCGTCAAGATAAGAAGCTGACCGAGCTTCTCGACCACCTCTCAGTCTCGAAGCCCAACCAGCTTCGGGGACTACTGTCGGAGTAAATGGCCACGGGTAGCCTAACCGACTCCCCCTGGCTCTTCGAAAAATTAGCAGGCCAATCGAGCCTTCAAGCATCCAGAGCATGGGGCTGCCTTCCTCTGGCCGGCTATCCCAAAGGCCGACTACCAGAAGGCGACCCAGCCTCAAAAACCTTCCTGAAGAAAGCTACGAGATGGCCGAGTCCAGGAAGCCGGCCCCAAGAGGACCGACTCCCAGAAGCCGGCCAAGACTGCACCCACCAGGGCTGCACCCACATAATGGTGATAAGACGGGGCGTGGCCGCAGTACAGCCTACCACCCCCGAATCTCGGAACATGCTTGGACACAGGGCGCCGTACGGGTCAGCCATCCCTCGTTCGGCGCGGCACTGTAGCCATGTTGACCTCGACGTCACCCACGACAGGCGCCAGTACGGCCCGCGGGCGGCGGGCCCCTTTAGCCAGAGAGACGCTCGAAGGCGGCCCGGCCTCCCCTAGTCGGCCTGGGGCGTAGCCGGCTTCCAATAGCCGGCTACCTCCCTCCCTCGAAACATGTGCGTCATTAAGGAGACAAGACGAGGTGAGGCTACAGTGAGAGCCCGCTAGGCGGCGGCACTGTAGCCACGCTTACCTCGACCAAGCCCTCGTCACCAGGGGCGAGGTAATAGTAACCTGCCGCCGACAAGGCCCCCAGGCGGTGGGGCCGGCCTGTCAGCCAAGAGGCCGATAGCCGGCGGGACCCACCAGTCGGTGGGCCCCAACGGCCGGCGGAGAAGCCGACGAGCACAGACACTGACTGCTGGGACCCGCACCCAGCCGGATTACCATTGTACCCCTAGGGTGTAGGACTATATAAATCCCCCGGGACACCCATGCAAAGGGTTGATCTGATAGAGTTTTACACACCACATAGAGAGAAAAGGAGAGCTAGCCTTGCCCTTCTTCTTCCCCGAGCCAAACAGCTCAAGGAGCACTTGTAGCTACTTGTTGATCTAGTGATCATGCGGAGACCCCGCAGAGCAGGACTAGGGGTGTTATCTCCACGGAGAGCCCCGAACCTGGGTAAGATTCGCCGGCGTGCATGTCTTCGCCTTATCCCGTTTCCAGGCACCGGCGATGTCTTACTGGCTCCCACAATGATAAGCCACCCGTTGGCATATGTCGCACCTACCACCCGACAATATTTTTTCTTCGTACACAACCAAGGAGCTAGGTTATATATGCACAGAAGCACCGGCCATGTCCTGTGATTGGTGCTCATATCGCCAAAAGGATTCATCCCGTCAGTACACTCCCCGAGCCTTATACTTCTAGTATCCTTGGCAAATTTTCAAACTTTTTGTCGTTTAATTCCCACTGAGCCCCATCTTTCGGGTGCCTCATATACCTATCCGCAATTCGCTCATCATGATGCCACCGCAACCTCTTTGCCTCTCTAGGGTTTGCAAACAAACGCCTCAACCTTGGAATTAAAGGCAAGTACCAAACAACCTTGAACGGGACTCCTGTCTTGATCTCGTTGTCCAATTTGTACTTGTCCTTTGCTCTCCTGCGCTTGTATCGTGCATGCTTGCATGTGGGACATGCATGAAAATCTTTGTACTCACCACGGTACAATATACAATCATTCACACAAGCATGTATCTTCTGTACTTCAAGTTCCAATGGGCAAACAATTTTTTTCGCTTCATTCGTGCTTCTGGGGAGCAGATTATCTTCCGGAAGAATTTCTTTCAAAAGACCTAACATCTCTGTGAAGCCCTTGTTTGATAGACCGTTTGCTGCTTTAAATCTGAGAAGCGCCAGGGTGGCACTCAACCTAGAATATTTCCTTTTGCAACCTGGATACAATTCTTTCTTGGAGTACGCATCAATGGTTGGCAGATCCTTGTACCCAATCATATGCTTATCTGAGCCCTCAAAATCTGCAATCATAGCAGCAAAATTTGGCATATCAAGATCGTCATCATCCGCGTCAACGTCTTGGTTTTCCAGTGGGCGTTTTGACTTTCCGGTGTTCCATTGGTAGCTTGATGCCTCTGCCCCGATGTTAGATTAATCAACATCCATGTGACACTGATCGGGGTTTGGCATCTCGCTGCCCTGGGTATCTTCATCCATGGCCTCCTCTACACCGTGTCTGGTCCAACGTGTATATCCATCCATGAATCCCCTAGAGACTAAGTGCATTTGGACATCTGCAACTTCATGTGACTCTGTATTGGCACAATCAGTACATGGACATAGGATGTAATCCGCATCACCAATTCTCCTCTTTGTACTTTCAGCCAAATTCATGAACTCTGTCATGCCACTGATAAAATCTGCGGTTTTCCGATTCTTCATCCATCGAGATCGTTCCATCTGCAGCACATGAATGGTAATTAAAAACAAAACAACAACAGTAATACACAGATTAACTACTGTCCAAAGATGCGTGCATAAATCACTAGGTTTTATTTTAATAATTACTGAGGGCGCTCCATGTTGTTATCCAGACGTGCTATGACAAAAATTAATGGCCAGTCAATTTACACGCAGAGTAGTAGTACAACACTACACTTAGGAATTGAATACCTAAATTTAGCCACTCACGAAAAGAATACCTTAATTGTTGAGCCGCGCGGCGACCTCCACCCAGTAGACAGACAAGCGCGATGCGGCGGCATGCCGAGACAACAGGGTTGAGGAGCAAAGGTTAGTGCGGCTGCCGCCTGAAGTTCGACCTCCACTATCCCGCCATCGACCGCAATGGATGTGCTCGAATCACGCCGCCGCCGACCTCGATGGTTGAGCTCCTCCTATCTCCCGCCGCAGAACGAGGATTGACCTCCTATGACGCCGCCACCGCCCACCGACCGAGGATTGACCTCTTCTCCGGTAGCCGCTACCTAGGCTGCCGCCGCCATCTCTATATGCAGAGCGGCTGTTTTTTACGAATATCCATGGAGCGGTTGTTTACACGGTATCTCACCGTAACTCAATTATATGGACAGGGTAGTACATCACATACGGTTATGTAACGGCAACCGTGTCTAACCTACGTTGTCTTGTCACCCTGTTTGGTGCGGAAATCGTGTGTTACGTTGTGATACCTAACACAAACGACATGTACAAACAGTGTGCCGTATACAACATATATATAGTGCCATTAGTAGTTCCCTACCGTTAGCTTATCTTCACAGTTTCCCCATTTCCCCCAAATCCCTACATAGCCTCCAAATTCCCTCGCGTGGTGCTGACATTGGGGGAATGCAGACGAGTGGTGCTGATGGTTTCGGTGCGGCTGCTCCTGCTCATATCGCTGCCACGACGGCGGTTGCCGCCGAGCACTTGCCTAAGGTCATCAGAAGGCAGGTGTACTACGGATCCGAATCGTCCTGTTAGGTTCCAATCTATCCCGATCTTTTTTAGCATGTCCAAAGTATGGCTCCTTGCTGAATCCGTCCTGAATGACCCCCCCCAGGAAAGTGATCTATCGCCGGATCCGGAGCTTGACTCCAGACTCCCGCAACATGAGTTCGACTCTGAGTTTTGCGCCACCGAGAAGTACCAAAAGCTAAGTTGTGTGCACGAGCACACTCCCGCTCGACGTGTATGTACGGAGGGATTCGACATTGGCAGGCGGTTTCTCAGTTGCCCCTTAGAGGTTAGTGCTTATTAAGTTCATCATTTTACTTCAGTTAATGCCACTGCTCATCCAGAATACTATATAACATTGGCAGGGATATGAGGCTTGTGCCTTTGTTATCTGGATGGATGAAGAATGGCATGGCAGGGCTCGGAGTGTTATCATCAAGCTAGCAGAAGATAATGTAAAGCTGAAGAAGAAATTGGCTGATCTGGAATGTACAATCAGTATGATAAAGCAAGAAAGAATCAATCACAGGCAATAGATGAAAGCAAGAGACAAGACGGAACTAGCATGTGTAGTTGTGGTTGTCGCATTAGCCATGTTCTATGCGTTGTTTGCAATGATGATTAGGGGTTTTGTTTGACAGTATTGCTAAAGCACATCTAGATGTGCTCTAAGTAATGCACATCTAGGTCCTATACATGCCATTGATGTTACGCGAAGATTCATGCAGATATTTTTCTTTGTCTTTTTTCTTTTCCTTTCTAGTTTGATTATTACTGGCTTTATCAATAAGAAGAGCTCAATGTATTGCTTGCCAACTATCCTACTCCGTTCGTACCAGTACCGGTGCATAATCCCAAAACTCGTTCCTTGTTTTTGTCCTGAAAAAGGAAACCAGCCAAATAGCCAATAGGAGTCCTATGTAACCCCAGGAATTTGGAGCGACTGGGTACAAATAATTACGGTTGATTATATCAGCGGTTAGATAATACGTCAACCCCCGCTTCATTCCTCGCTTCAATTGCCAGTTCCTGTTCTCTGCATCCCCCGCTTAAGTGTCCACCATCTTCATCGTCCCCGGCAGGCCGCGCTACATACGGGCACACACTCTATAGCCATGTAGAGCGATAGCAAGGACGACAGTTCGGCCAACAGTCTGGCGCCCGATGATAGGTCAACATCGGAATCATCCGGCTCGTCTTCCATGAGTCCGGCCTCGAGCCGACACCTCGATTATATCCGGTTCATGGAAGGGACGCCACCTCCGGAGTCGTCAGACGACAACCAGACGAACGAGGAGCCATCGGAGGGTGAAGAAGAGGACGACGATGATGAGGGGGAGGAATGGTCGAACAAGGAAGAGGACGACGATGACAGCAACGATGATGACGACGGCGGCGGCGAGGAAAAGACAACGGTCAGTGGCAAGAAGCGTCGTCGCCAAGACGATGTTGCGGGGCCATCCAACAAGAACAACAACAAGAAGAAGGAATAAATTAAGCAGACTGTATATATCTCTGTTTATCCTGTCAATCTCATCGCAGACGGTTAGTAATATGTATTTGATAGAGATCTTCTACATTAGCGCCAACAGGTTGGTTTGTTGAACTCTGTGCCCTGACGAGCACACAATTCATAAAAAAGACCGTATGGGCTGTCTATAATGATCGCACACAATTCTGATTATTGAGCTGTTTTCCAGTTATCACACACATCTTGTTACGCCGAATCATTTGTGTTCACCTCACTCATCGCAAACGGTTCATCGGAGTGAACTGTTTGCCGTATATTGCACACACCTTGATCTGGCTGCCCATTTCTATTGTTCTATCTCATCACAAACAGTTCGTACAGATCAACCGTATGCCCCTCATTGCACACGCAACTATAATCTGAACCGTGTTTGATGTATCATTCATCGCAAACGTTTTGCATCATTTCTGACAGTTTTCATACAGCACCGTTTGCGATTATTCCATCGCACACAGTTTCTCGAAGGGTCTCTGATCGTAGTGTTGTGTTAGCAGCATCCTGCAGTAGTGAGGGTTTGCCATCAGTTCAGACATTGACATGGCACCTCGTGCTAAATAAACCAGCTGTTCTTTTTGTGCAGTTCCACCAAAATCATCCAAATTCACGCGTAGCTTGTATGATTTCGCCTTTATATGCTGCAACGCCTTGAACATATCGGCACCTCCTTTCTTGTGGTGGAAATGAATGATTCGATGTATTCATGAACATTTTGTGCAGTTCCCATTGAAATCAAGCTGAGCACCCTTGTTTGCACAAATACAAAATAAGTGATTAGTATAAAGCAAACTGTACTATGAATTGACAACTTAAAGAAGCACCTACATGGTCCATGTAGAGCACACTTAAAAATGGAACTCGCCAGAAAGAATCCTAGAACAACATTGTACTTGCGCATCACAGCAAAAAAGATGGAGATATGTCAATCCTTCTGAGCTGAAGTTAGTTTGGTCTTGTGGGGAGTAATGTAACCATCCTTCAACTGCTCATTCTAATGAGAAGATAGACAGGGCTTTTTCATCCTTGTATAATCAGAACTAGTCACTTCACGTACTCCATATTCTTCTTCAGAGGAGGATGATCCTGTTGTGCAAAGACAAGAGGACAACTAAATGCTAGCATCCCTGTTTGCTCGAAAAAAGGAAAGGAAATATTTAAAACAACACAGATGAAGCACTTCTCAAGGACAATACCACTTTTTCATGACAGTATATAAATAGTAACACAACACCAATAGAGATGACAAAGCTCAATCATATGGATGAAATCCGTGGGCGAGTAACAACCTTTGTCAGGAGGCTTATTGCGTAGAGCATACAGATCAAGCACTTCTCCGGAACCATCTGTTGTTATCTACTATGGTTGCCATGCTTACTATATACTCCTCGATTAGTTTAATGTTTCCAACATCTTCTTGTGCAGTTCCACTAAAATATATGGTATCTTCAAAGAAGATCTCTGTTTGCACAAGTAGCGATAATTACATATTACATTAAGAGTGGCATCAAATCAGTGGCAAAACAATTGCTCGTTCCAGCCTTAGCAATAAATTAAGATGCAAAACTGTATCATTACTTGTGTCATCATAGTTCCAGTGCTTCCTTATAGCACCGGGATTTGATTTTTGTTTATCTTCCGCTTGTTCTTCCCCTTCATCACTTGGTTCAATAACAGACAAGCTTCGCCTTCAATGTAAGATTTGGCATGTCAATTAGGGAGCACAAGTATCGCACTAAACAACGACATTAATTTTCTGATGAAGGTGAAAAAATACATGCCAAAAGTTGTGCAATATCCTTATCTTACCTCAATGGATTATTACGGTGCACATACAGATTGGAAGTCTTGTCTCCATTTGTGCAGTTCACTAAAATCAAGAAACATTACCGTACAAGTAGCACAACATATGAAAGCATACTGCACAATCATGTGAAAGAAGGCTAGTACTGACCTCTCATGACGCGTAATTCAAACAACTCATAAGAAGAAGATCTTAACCAAATTTGCCAACACGGATAGGAAGTAAGATCTCCTCTTGTGTAGTTCCAGTAAGATCAAGCAATCAAGCAACATTGTCGGTGTGACATTTTGGTTGAACTGCACAAAACTCTTAAAACAAAAGTGTTTTGTGCAGTGCAACAAAAGGTCACAATAGCAACGAGGTCAAGTAGATAACCCTGTTTACACAGAGGTGCAAAGGAAACAACAAGCGGTCAACAACGGTGGATGACACAGAAGCCAACAAAAAGAAGCATCTAACTTATCTAATTGGGAAATAAAGCAAGACAGTAGCATTTATCACACGGTGGCATTAATTCATATTAACAGGGAGATTATATTAACAATAAATTCGTTAAACATGTAATTTGCTTTTAACAGAGAGATTATATTAACTTTTTAGTTGGGACTAAAAAAAGTCCTAGGACTTTTTAACCAAACAGGGCCTTAGATTAACAACAGCTAAAGAGTTGCACGGGACAATGGACTCACCATCACCATGTGCATCTACCGATGTATGAAGGGGTGATGCACAATCTCTTGCTACAAAGAACAAACAACCAAGGAGCATATTTGTGTTGGTCCTAGTTTTGTTATCTTTAGACACCTTTCCCTATGTGAGCGCAGCAAATCTAGTCCTGCTGAAACTCTACAGCCTTGTCCCCCAAAACAAAAAGATCAGTTTGTTATAGATGTGCGTACTACGTTTGTCATTGTTTCCCTTTTCGGTCAACGTAGGTGCTGGATAGCCAGTCTATACTAGTACTTCCCCCCTTCCTTTCCTCTTTGAAGCACGTCCTAGATTCATGCTATACAACTTTCCCCACAACTTTCCCCCTTCCTTTCCTCTTTGAACCACGTCCTAGATTCATGCTATACAACTTTCCCCACAACTTTCCCCCCTTCCTTTCCTTTCTGAACCACGCCTTAGATTCATGCTATACAACTTTCCCCAATACTTCCCCCCATTCCTTTCCTCTTTGAACCACGTCCTAGATTCATGCTATACAACTTTCCCCACTACTTTCCTGTTTGATCCAACACCATGATTCGAGTGCAGAAGCGGAAAAAGACCACATGCAGCTAGAGCAATGCATGTGGAATAAGTAAATTATACCTTAAGGTTCTTGGGGTGTGGTTCGGTGGGCGACCTGAGGCCATTCTGCCCACACTATGTACGATGGCGAGGAAGAAGGGGTCGGAGGCCCTCCCGCGCCGCCGCTGGGTGAAAGAGAACAGCTGCGCCGGTAGTGGATTACCTCCCTCGCCGACGACGACACTGTTAAGCCTCCTTCCCTTCCTGGAAGATGGATCCTGTCGGCTCTTTGACCAGCAGTGAGGGGAGAGAGAGAGGCCAACGAAGTCTTGTTTAGATCTGGAGAGGGTGAGAGAGTGTGAAGAGAGCAACTACAAGCGCTGAGGCTCCAGCGTGTATATATATAGTGGAGAGAGAGTGTGAAGAGTGCAAACCCTAGAAAACAAGCGCCGAGGCCGAGATCGTATAGCTCCGTATCCATCCATTTGACCAGTCAAAGAATCCTCCTGGCACCGCCCCATATCACTTTCTCTCTCTGTCATGCGGGGCCTACCTGTCATTGGGTGGAAGAAAGAAGTCGAACAAAAACAAAATTATGCTCAAGTGTGGTTATCGAACCCGAGACCTCAAGTTTGATGAGCGAACAGGCTAACCAGCTACACCACCCTCACATTATGTTTGACGAGAGGAAAGTAACCTTTTATACATTCCTGCATTTGTGTGACAAGCATGCCGTGTTTTTTTTCGTGGGAGTCATTGGGATTTAAATCATAATCGTGTCATGTGGCTTTGGTGGTAAGGTCTTTTGGGATTTAAAGTAGTGTTGGTAGTACAAAAATAATGCAGCCTTAGTCACCTTACCTCTCTCCACGTAGTATGTTGGGTCCCAGCAGTTAGAGGGTGAAACAAACAAATTAATAAGAAAAATTAAAAGCGCCAGCAGTGTATCTTACCTCACACATCAAGGTACTGCTCGTGAACACTGTCCAATTGATCCCTTTGTTCGCGCACGTACTATTTTAAGTGAATCCTTTTTATAACATGCACACAATTTTGGGCACTTGTATTCGACCTAAGTCAGTGTGCCACCGTATCTCGTACTACTCCCTCCGTCTAGGTGTTATAAGTCACGTTAGAAGGTGCAGCGGGACCAAGGTGCAAGTAGATTGGAGGAGAAGGAGAAACTTGACCGGTTCTTCCTCCAATCAAAGCCCTGATTTCTATATCTAAACGCAACAATTAATCACAACAACTAAGAGATGCCGTTTAGCTACCAAGCAGGGCCACGTATTAACTCGCATGCAAGCTGACTTTGATTTCTTGACTGATCAACGCATAGTTGCGCTCCATGCATTGGGTTTCCGGGGGAGATAACAAGGCAGAGTGAGGAGCGTTTGGTTACATTGCTAGGCTGGTCATAGTGGTGAGTAACTTGGACTAGTAACATGCATATGGATGGTAACATGCAAGTCTTCATTAATTGAAATATAGACTCATTTTACCTCGGCGCGCGCGCGCGCGCGCGCGTGTGTTTAATAGCATGTCTGTGTTAGAGAGAGCGACATATCGACCTACTCCTACAGAGAGATGGTGTGTAGTGTACAATTTAGGCGCGAGAGTCGGTGCATCCTCTCGTTTCCGAGCGTCCAGTCAGGACAGGCGGATAGCTGCCACACCCGCTCCTGACCAGCCTGGCCCACCCAAAGCCCCTCCATCGGCCGCGCGCACTTCCCTCCCGAAACAGTCAGCGCCGCTCCAAAGAATCGGTGCCGCATTCATGATTGGGCAGAGCGGACGCAACCTCTCACTGGCGCCTGCGTTGAAGGGAGAAGCGGATTCAAGAGTGATGGTTGCTTCGTCCGTCCAAGTTACTGCTGGGTCTATGTGATTTGACGGCTCATTGGTCATTATTATTGAGGTGGTACGACTGCCGGATGTCCCACGCTTTCGGCGAAAGGAGGTACTACTAGATTACAATTTTCTCCATTCTTACAGCAGAGAAGTGCGAAAGCAGTGAAAACACGCAGGCTCAGTGATTACATGGCCCATCTCACACTATCAGCATATTTTCTGGACACTGTGCGGCACCTAACTCTTTACATCATACTGTACTAGTATAGTACTACTGTAATTTCTCAGCGAGATAAATTTGTACAATGCTATGAAGCTTCCAGCTTCTGTTTCATGTATCTTGCGTCCAAGGTTGCCCGAGGCAACTTTTCATCAAATACAAAGGAGACTAACATGCATGCTATAGCATCTCAATGATTGACAGATCATAGCCAATATGTACTCCCTCCGTTCCAACATAAGTGTCTCAACTTTATGCAAACTTTAGTACAAAGTTGTACTACAACTACTAAAGTTGACACTTATTTTGGAACACAAACAGCTAAAGAAAAAAAAGGATCCATGCAGTCCCTAGCCCTTGAAACGTAAACCCTAACTAGGCTTTAATTTGCTGGCAACGTTGCAGCTTTCGAAGAAATGAAGTTTGCAACCCTTTGACCATCGGATCATTTTGTGCAGTTTCACCAAAATCAAGATGAGCATCCCTGTGGCAAAGAAATTGAAGAAGCGTGATTAGAATAAGATTACTGGGACTAGTTGATGAGACATAAACTCATCACAAATACAGTACGTAGAAGCCAGTAGAGGTATGTGCGGGGCAAAGAAGTAGAGAAATATCCACATGGAGTGATGTGGGCAGCTGGAGCAGTGGTGCAAGCCGGCTATAAAGGAAGTTGTACCTGAGGGATGTCGGGACGTAGCTCAACCTAGAGGAGGGCGGCGGGAGGCGGCAACTGCCCACGCCGCGGCAGTGAGCAAGGGACGAAGGCAACCTCACCGGCTTTGTGAGAGAGAACGGCGCGGACCACTGATCGGGACGAGCTGACAGTGGGTTTTCGTCGTCGGCAACAGCGACCGCATCTACACTAGGCATCCACCCCTTCCCCCGGTGGGCGTGATCCGCCAGGATGTTAGAGATGTGGCCACAGTCATTTTGTGCGAGAGAGCGTGAAGAGAGCAACCCCAGCAAGCAACTGTGTAGGCTCGTCCTGGCTATGTATATAGTGGAGCGGTTTCCTTTTCTTTCCATATGAACCTATTTATATTCCGTATGTGCCACTAAACAAAAAAAACTTTATTTATAAATGACGTGGCACCGTTCATGCATGGTTCCCGACCCTCCATTATTTATAAGTGAGTAACTACTACTAGACGCGTCAAATTATCACGTGGGTTGCATCATCTTACAGAAGTGAGCTCCATCGTGTGACGTGTGTGGTTGGGGAAGACGCAAAGAGTGCTACTAGTATACTACGTGCGTGGGTGCGTGCACCTCTTCTCTTCGAGCATGGTTATTAAAAGTACAGCCCACTACTGTACTACCACGCGGTTATTATATATGGGCAAAGAGTATAGGCAGTAATAATGACTAATAAGTCGTCAAATCACGAGGCCCACCTTTCTCTATGTTTGACCGAGGAAGTAGCCATCATTTCACTCCTCGTTGAATACCCATCCGCTGCTACCTCTGCGAATAAATAAAAATCCGCTTCTACCTCCGTAGCATGGTTAATAATATAGCCATGTCAATCACGACGTAGAAATATCATTCACTGATACAATAGGGTTGGATCTAAGGCTGGTGATTTTTTTACTTTGTCTCTTTCTCTTTTTGTCCCATTTACTCATTTTACATAGGAGCACGTGTAGAGGATGGCTATTCCTTTCGATGGGACTTCTTCATGGGGTTTAAGACTAAGGCTTGTCATAGTGTGGAGTAAGTTAGACTAGTAACATTCTTTTGTTACTAGTCCATGTTACTACCTTCATAATGGGTAGTAATATATAGAGTAGATGGTAACATACAACCTTCGTTAATTGAGACATAGACTCATTTTACCTCGGGGTGTGTTATGTTACAGTAACATATTATGTTACCACAAGCATCTCTTCCCTCATTAACTCCATGCCACATAAGCAAATTTGTCTTGGGATGTGTCATGTTACTACATAAGTTACTCCCACTATGACTAGCCTAAGCAGCTCCGAATTATGCCCGCTGCCCACCACTCTGGATCGTGCCATCTATGATAGGGAGTAGTCCCATTGCAACAATGAGGTCCACTAGGTCTAGCACGTCTTGTAAGAAGAGACTGTCACGCAAAACATACATCTTGTTACCTTCTTCCTCGTACAGTATGTACTACTGGTACGTACTACTAGTACTACTACTACTACTACTCGTTCTCCTATAAACCTTGTGCTTGGCATCTCCAAAATATTAACCTTGAGATTGGCTCTTCGCCTCTTCGGGAAGTCGAGCAATAATGGTACTGCAGTATAGATCGTTCTAGCTATATGAGACCGAATGAATTGCCGCACGTCCACCACGTGGGCGAGGGAGAGTGCGTACTATTACGTCCGTTTCAATATTGATTACATACGGAGCAAAATGAGTGAATCTACACTCTAAAATACATCTATATGCATCAATGTTTGGAGTATGTACTAGTAGTTGATATTGACATCTACTAGAGGACATATATTCCAAAAAATATGATGATCTCTCTAAACAAGGTAGGGACAAGGAGTAAACGGAGGGAGTAGTAAAATTTTCTCCTCGTCCTGCGAGCCACCGCGCGCGTGGGCGAGGGAGCGGGCGTAAGGCGTAGTAAGAAAGCTTCACCTCGTCCTGCGAGCCACCGCGCCCATGGGCAAGGGAGACGGCATACTAAGCAAGCTTCTCCTCGTTATGCGAGTTGACAGGACACATCAAAAGTAAGTAATACGCACAGAGCATCCCGAGTGTATAGAGCATTGCCTCTAAGGTAGGCCCCACATGGTTTGCCTCTTTATTAACATAACGCGTCAAGTCGCAATTTGTTTCTTCACCTGTGGTAGACAATCCTCCATCAAGTGGACAACCAGTACATGTGTCAAATTACCACGCAGGCTGCCTTTTCGTACAGAAATGAGCTCCACCGTGTACCCGCGCGGGTGTGGTTGGGAAAGAAACGGGAGTACGTGCGCCGTGCGTGCACCTCTTCTCTTTGTGCACGTCCCCCACCTACGTCTGTGTGTGTGTGAGAGAGAGATACAAACCTAGACAGATGGCGTGTGCATTCGTCAGTGTTTTTTGTTTGGGGGGGATTTCGTGAATGTATTTGTGGGAATATGTGTCGATCACATCTCAAACAAAAATTTGACACATGCAATGTGTGTGAAATAGAGGCCTATCGATATCGTATATATAGAGGCTGATCCAGGAGAAGAGAGGGAGGGGTCATAGATATCAATAGAGTCGAAGAGAGGATCAAGTGGGTGGGTGCGAGATCGATGAAGAGAGCCATCGAAATTGTGTGTGTGCAAGTCAAAGATATAGGGCGACCGACCTACCGGAATGTCGGAGGGCACATGGCAAGTTTGTGCGTGGCAGGGAGACATGACTAGAGTGCTCATTGTATCGGTGTGTGTGGGGGGAGGAGGGGGAGGCCTAACTAGAGAGGTAGAACGACTTGTATATGTGTTGAGAAGGAGAGACCCAGCTATGTATTGAGGGAGATTAGTCGACATCCATACATAACTGAGGGGCGGGAAATAGGTTGAGACAGAGAGAGAGAGGAGAGGAGAGAGAGAGAGGGGGGGAGGGAGAGGGGTAGAGTGTTGGATGGGTGATGGAGTTGCTTCTCGAAGATGGTGGGAGAGGCCTACTAAACAGACTGAGGGTAGAACTGCAATATTATCAATAAGAGTGGGGATGTGTTTCTGTGTGTGCCTGTGCGTGATAGATGTGTCGGGACGCATGCATGGATGATGAAGGGGAACCATGTGCTTGGTAAGCAAACCTAACTAGATCGGTAGATCAATTGTTGTTTGTTGGAGGAAGGGAGAGATATAACTAATGAGGTAGATCGATCGATACGTGGGGAAAAACGAGTTATAAGGATCTAGCTAGCTATATGTTTGGTGGGAGATCGGTCGGTGTACATCCATTTGTTAGAGGCAAATAAGGCCCAGCGAGACGGATAGCCACAGAGAATGGAGCTGGGAGGTGGTGCGAGATGCCGAGCTACTAGCTAGATAGGGGGAGGAGTGTGCGATTGTGAGATCAATGAAAAGAGGGGCGAGAGTTTACACGTGTGTGGGATCATATGAGAGACACGAGGCATGGACACAAAAATGAGGAGATGGAAGGTGTGTGTGTATGTTGTAGGCAGACATCGCTAGAGAGGTTTATCGATCGGTGTGTGTCGGAAAGGAGTTGTGGAGACGTTGGGAGAATGACCTAAAGAAAGAAAAAAATATGTGGGCGATGGATAGAATGGTGAGGGAGGGGGAGGGTGTCGGCGTCAAAACCGGCGGATCTCGGGTAGGGGGTCGCAAACTGTGTGTCTAAGGTCGGTGGTAACATGAGACGAGGGACACGATGTTTACCCAGGTTCGGGCCCTCTCTATGGAGGTAATACCCTACTTCCTGCTTGATTGATCTTGATGCATATGGGTATTACAAGAGTTGATCTACCACGAGATCATAATGGCTAAAACCCTAGAAGTCTAGCCTGTCTGACTATAATTGTATATCCTCCACGGACTAAGCCCTTCGGTTTATATAGACATCGAAGGGGACTAGGGTTACACAAAGTCGGTTACAGAGAAGGGAATCTTCATATTTAGTCGCCAAGCATGCCTTCCACGCCAAGGAGAGTCCCATCCGGACACGGGTAAAAAGTCTTCGGTCTTTGTATCTTCACAGCCCATTAGTCCGGCCCATGTCCAACAGGCCGGATGCCCGAGGACCCTTAGTCCAGGACTCCCTGAGTAGCCCCTGTACCAGGCTTCAATGACGAGGTGTCCGCCGCAGATTGTCTTCGGCATTGCAAGGCGGGTTCCCCTTCCGAATACTCGAAGATAGTCTTCAGACGGTACGAACATGTCTGGATCTGCAACACAAGTTCCACACACGACCGCAGAGAGTATAATATTTCACGACTCCAATCTGCTGCCAACTTTTTGTAACGTGACAACACACTTGCCCGGTCATTATTTCGAACCGTTTCTTGTCCTGCCGTTCCATGTTTTGAGGCGCAGTTTTTATTGGCACGTCTTGTCAAAGCAGAGATCGTGTCCCCTTATTGCGGGATTCTCATCAATACGAGCATGGGTAACCCAACCGTTCCTTTGGAAAGATTCCTTAGAAATAGGCAGGTTTTCAGGCTTAGGAGGAGGCGTTCGATACCCGTTGCCTCTATAAAGGAGCCAAGGGTCGTCTTATCTTATGCCAACCCTTTCCTCAGCCTTTCCAACTTCGAGCTCTAGCACCCAAGGTTCCACTTCATTGCTTCAAGCTTCCTAATCATGTCCGGACCCAACCCGCAGGGCCGATGGGTGGCTTCCTCCGTTACAGAGGAGGACATTGCGAAGCTTCGGGCGGCCAGATATCTGACCGCGCAGATCCCCCATAGACTTCCTGCTCAAGGACAGGTTATCCTAACTCCTAGATCCGGCGAGAGGGTAGTATTCATCTCTCACTTCCTCCGAGGGCTAGGGTTTGCTCTTCATCCTTTCGTTCGGGGGCTCATGTTTTATTACGGACTAGATTTTCATGATCTAGCCCCAGATTCTTTCCTCTACGTTTCGTCGTTTATCACTACGTGCGAGGCCTTCCTTCGTATTCCCCCATACTTCGGCTTATGGCTCAAGACCTATAGTGTGAAGCCGAAGGTGGTCGACAGGAAATAGGCGGAGTGCTGTGGTGCCACAGTGAGCAAGCTTACCAATGCTCTCTGGCCAAAAGGCTCCTTCACCGAAACTTCCAACCTATGGCAGCGGGAGTGGTTTTACGTCACCGAACCCCGCGGTACCAAGTGGGCAGCTATACCTGCGTTCCGCTCTGGCCCTCCGTTACAGCTCACATCATGGATTAATAAGGGGCTGGACTGGGGATCAGTTGATGAAGTGCAGACTCTACAGAGCTGCATCCGAAGCCTCCTTGAGAAGGACATCGATCTTGTCAACGTGATTCAAGTAATGCTAGTCCGCCGAGCCCTGCCATGCCAGCGTCGGCCTCTCCGTATGTGGGAGTTTAATCTGGAAGGACCGCAGACCCTCCAACACTATTTTGGCGCTACACACGAAGGAGTGTGGAAGTTGTTTTTCGGGAAACGAAAACAGTGGCCGGACACCACCGAGGACATCAGCCTCTACTGCAACCATCCGGATACCTCGGTAAGCGCTCGACTCCCGAACACTTTTTTAGTTAAGTATGCCGTAATATGTTACTGAGCAAACTATCTCCATCCAGGGTTGGATAAAGAAAGCGGAGAGAATTAGGTGTTCGCCCCCCCTTCCCGAAGACTCAGCGGATCCCGTGCTAATAAGGATGCTGGCCCCAGCACCGCATCAGGTGCCCGTGAAGGAGGACCAGGCGAAGAGCGGGAAGGCTAAAGGTAGCCTCCATTCTGAGGGGATATCATACACAGTGTCTGGGGAGATCAAGGTTCCCCCACCTGAAGACAAAAGCGAAGGAGAAGCCAACATCCCTTCTCCCCATGGTAAGAAAAGGGCTGCCTCCAAAGATTGGGAGGAAAGGGCTCCTAAGTGAGGCAAGGTGCCCCTGTCGGGCGGCTCGGGCTCGGAGGACGTCATCGTCGCATAGTCCCATGATGAGGACAAGCCTCTGGCCAAATCGTAAGTGAACCAGGATGTTTTTAAACATATCCCGTTCCTTTCCTGTTACCAAGGTAACATCTAGAATATATGTTTTTGCAGCTCGGCAGACAGTCTTCTTCACCAATCCTCTTCCTCGGGAGATCTTCTTCGGGAGAAGATGGAAAGCGAGACACCTCCACCGGTCTCCTCGCCCAATAAGGCGGACGACTTTGAGGTGTCGTCCCGGAGGGTCTCTCCTGATCAACAAGTGGTGCGAGGGGTCATGAAGACACTACCCGAAGGTGATACTTTGGTAGCCCAGGGTCCGGGGGCCAACAATAAAGGTCCCGGACTATCCGGTTTACAGCCGGAGACGACGCTGGGGACGAATAAACGGATCCCTTCGAAGGGAGGCCGTACTCCTCCAGCAGCTTCCGGAGATCCAGAAGCGCCAGATATATTGACGAACATGCTGCGTCAGGCGTCCGTCTCAGAGGAACATCGCACCTTGATGGGTACGGTGGTTGAAAGGGTTCTATCCGCGAAAAGAGGATTGAATGAAGCCTTCACGAGCCTGCTAAGAGGCTTCAAGGTTTGTACTGTAATATTTTCGATTGTGCTTTATTCACAAAATGCACCCGTGTGTAGATAGTAGCCCCTGAGACTCTGATTGGCTTCCCAAGGGAGGCGATCAGAGGATCAAAAAGATATGCCCAGGAAATAATCTGATTAATTGGAACAAAGGCTGTTTCCTTCCAGGCGGCTTCCCGAACTATAGAGGTTGTAGATCTGCAGCGGAAGCCTGACGTAGCGGATGATGACATCACGCTTATCAACAGGCGGCTTGATGAGGCGCAAGGTATGTTTTGGGGGTAGTCATTGCATGCACGTGCTTATAATATAAGCAGGATGCTAATCATTGTATACTGAAATACGCATGACTGTAGATGGTGCTGCTGCAGTTGAGATCCTTCGGGCTGAGTTGTCCCGGGCTAAGGAGCAAGCCCGGATTAGTAATGCGGCTGCCGAAAAGGCATCGGCTGAATTAGAGGCCGAATCGGCTGCTCGGCGCCAGTATGAGGAGAGTATCCACGATGGCGCTTGAGCTAAAGGATGCTGCTAGCCGCTGCGAATCTCTCAAGAAAGATAATAAAGCCAAAATAGCTGATCTTGACAAGGCCTTACGAGAGGTGAAAGAAGCGCAGTCCGAGTCTAGAGCGGCCCGGGCGGAGATCCGGCAAGCGGGGGAGATCGCGGCTGGTAAGCCCTTTTTGTTACAAACTAAGTTTGGCGATCCGAATTATGCCCCGCTGAATCAAGTGTGGAGTTCTCCAGACGCATTGTTGGACTTGTCGAAGGGTGTCTCCGCTACGACGTAGTTTTTTCAAGTGCAAGATGGACGTGCAATAGAAAAGCTGTTCTGGTCGCAGTTTAGCATGCCGAAGCGTCTCCTGCTGCTGAACGAACAAATGGCTAAATGGGCAGAGCTCCACAAGATGTCAGGATCTGCCATGAAAGACGTCGTGGTCCGGCTATGGCCGAGCGAGCCAATTCCAGATAGTTATTTCGGTTTGGTGCAGCGACTTGTAGATGCGGTGCCGCGCATCGAGGCCGTGAAGCGGTCGTCGTGCATTGAAGGTGCGCGGATGGCTTTTGCCCGTGTCAAGACATACTGGGCGAAGATGAAGGCCACTGACGTTGCAGCGAAGAGTCCACGCAAGGGCAAGGACCACCACGCAGCAAAGCATTATTTCGAGGATGTCTTAGAGGGTGCCCGCTTGATAGAGGGTCAGTGCTCGAAAGACGTGGTATTCGAATGAAAATGTATTAAAATTGTAAAAGACAATATTGTGAAATAATAAAGCTATTTTTGATTTTAGAGTTTCTTAAAAGCTTTGATTCCTCTTGTGCGGCCATTTTTTTATAATCTGAAAGTTTTCCAGTCGTCGGCTTCAGCCCCCTCGTAGAAAGTACGGGGGTGTTCGGAAAAGCAATCGATCACTCTTAACCCAACATCTTGGACCATAAAGGAGGTGTCAATGCGGTGAACTAGGCAATCGGACTATAGGGCGCTAACACTTTCACTTAGCCATAGGAGTTTTATGGTGGATCTAGGATATAGACCATGTTATGTACGCGTTTATCTAATGCGGTGCGTTACATGTATGACGTGAAAGAAGGCCCTTCGTGTAATACGGGGGAATCGCGAAAGATTCTGTTAAGTCATCGAGTGGTTGACCAGGTCTCGCCGCATCATGACAGTCAGTTTTCGGCTTTCTCTACTAAGGTGTTTGACCAGATGAACCGGAAACACAATCGCAGTAGTTCTCCCTTTACAATCCTAGCCGATAGAGCGGAACGTAAGGTAGTAAGCACAGGGGCCGGGCAACCAAACTATTGACCCAAGACATGATTTGGAGCTGATGCATATAAGGCCGAACTCGCGACGCCGAAGTATGCTATAAAGCTGTTCGGACTTTATTGGCAACTCATTTTGTTCCCATGCCAAGCCCCTGGCAAGTTATGTCGGGGTGCGTGTGTGAAACAACCAAAGGAACGAAATTTGGTTCTATATAGAAAAGTGAATACCAGATACGGATTATGTTCAGTGGAACCTGAGTGACATGCCAATCGTCATTTTATAGATAATAACGCCACAACCCCGGCTATTTGACATGCCAGGGGTCGACGGCTGAGGAAACTGGCACTTTACAGGCTCGCAAACTAGAGAGTGCGGTCCACAAAAGTTGTTTTGGACCTCCTGTCGCACGTCTGCGCCGCCTTTCCTCGGTGAAGGGGCTCCTTAATAGGAGTAGCCTTTGGGTGAATTTACGAACCCAAACTCTGATAGAGTCCGTGAGATGACCAGCCTTTGCGCCACCTGTGGTAAAGGATAATGAAAAAGAAAGAGTAGTTAGAAAAGAAAAAAGAGGTTATGAGAGTACTTGCAGGCTTGTCCGTATTGTGCTTCCGCCGATGCCCAGGGTATCTTAAGTGCAAAGTTATGTATGCGCGGTACATATTTCGCAGGTATATGAGGCGGACGGCAGAAGCCGAACTGCTAGTCCAGCTCCGAAATTGGTCGATCCTGTTGAACGGAGACCGGTGGCTTAATGGCCGACAAGGTATGCGGTTTAATAAGACCGCTTTGTACTTCGGCTGAGGTCGCCGTAGTATGATCCTCAGTCCGGAGGGAGTTCTTCTCCTGCTCCCATGTAGAGTTGTGTGTCACATATACCATGTTTACTGTTTTTACTTCGGGGGGAAATTGCTTCTGACCCCCGGTATTTGGTTGGTGAGTCTCTTCGTTGTCGCTTTCACCGGGCGGCCTCCTCCCCTTCTGTTTGGCGTTGAGCTTGCCGGCCTGCTTGAAGACCCAACAGCTTCTGTTGGTATGATTAGCTGGTTTATTGGGGTGGCCATGAATCTGGCAGGGCCGATCCAATATCTTGTCTAAATTGGATGGCACGTCTCTGTTTGCCTTGAATGGCTTTTTCCATTGACCGGGTTTGGGGCCGCTGAATCCGGCGTCGACCGCTGTGTCATGTGTTCTTTCATTATCATCGCGATGTTTGTGTTTACTACGTCGTGGCTTGCCATTGCCGTCTCAGACTTCGGAAGTACCCGGATCGCTAGCGCTGTTGCTTCTACGAGCGAGCCGGCTGTCCTGTCCCGCGCAAAAGCGGGTCATCAGAGCGGTAAGGGCTGACATGGATTTTGGTTTTTCCTGACCGAGGTGTCGGGCGAGCCACTCATCCCGGTCGCTGTGCTTGAAGGCCGCTAGGGCTTCCGCGTCCAGGCAGTCGATGATTTGGTTCTTTTTAACTAGGAACCTAGTCTAGAGCTTCCTGGCTGACTCTCCGGGCTGTTGGACAATGTGACTTAAGTCATCGGCATCTGGTGGCCGGACATATGTACCTTGGAAGTTGTCGCGGAAGGCGTCTTCCAAATCCTCCCAGCTGCCAATAGAGTTGTCGGGCAGACTATTTAGCCAATGCCGAGCTGGCCCTTTGAGTTTTAGTGGGAGGTATTTGATGGCATGAAGGTCGTCTCCGCGAGCCATATGGATATGGAGAAGAAAATCCTCGATCCATACCGCGGGATCAGTTGTTCCATCATATGATTCAATATTCATGGGTTTAAACCCTTCTGGGAATTCATGCTCCATTACTTCGTCAGTGAAGCAAAGAGGGTGTGCGGTGCCTCTATATCAGGCCACATAGTGACGTAGCTCCGATGGAGTCCGTCTGCGGTTTTCGGCCCGGGCGTGACTAGGCTTGTCACATCCGAATAGATAGCCGTCGTCACGTGTCGGAGCACGTCCTCGTGATCCGTAGATTGATCTGGTATTTCCTGCTCTACTGTCCAGGTCCTGCCGAAGGTCATATGTATGGCCCCGAGCTGTTTTGTCTCTGCCTTTACAGCGAGGTGGGGCGGGCTGGTGTTCGGCTTGAGTTGGTGCTTTATCCCGACCGCGTGGTGGTCGGTCAGCCACATTGCGTGATGATGGTACGGGCTCCGGCGCCTCATCATCAAACTGAGGTAGTAATTTGCGCTTCAAGAAACTTTTTGCTGGGCGCTTAAGGCCGTATTCTTCGGCTGCCAGGACATCAGTCCATCTATCCTTTAGCAGATCTTGATCAGCTTGAAGCTGCTGCTGCTTCTTTTTCAGGCTCCTTGCAGTGGCTATTAGCTGATGCTTAAAGCGTTCCTGCTTGAGGGGTTCCTCAGGTATGATGAAATCCTCGTTGCCGAGGCTCGCCTCCTCCTTGGAGAGCGGAAGATAATTATTGTCCTCCAAGTCTTCGTTTCTGGCCTGTTCGTCGGGGCTAACTTGCCCATCTTCCCCTTCTTCTTGTTCGGAAGTTGCTTCAACGAGGTCTTCATTATCTTTGGCACCGTCCGGAGTATTACCTTCTCCTGTGCCGGTGTTACTATCTTTTCTGCGGCGTGATTTTGAGGAGCGCCGTTGACGCCGGTGCTTTGGTGGTATCTCGGGAGGTTTATCCTCGACTGGATGCTTCTTGTTATCACCCTTCTTCTCTTCAGGCGTGTCCACCATGTATACGTCATACGAGCAGGTGGCTGTCCAACGTCCGGTAAACGGCGGGTTTGGGGCCTCCTCTTCTCCGGCATCGTCGTCCATGCCATCGATGTCTTCAGAGCCGTAATCGAGCATGTCAGTTAGGTCTTCGACAGTGGCTATGAAGTGGGCGGTGGGTGGGAAGCGAAATTCCCCGTCATCAGCCTCCAGTTCGAACCAGATAGTGTTCGGTTGTGAGCCCCCGCTAAGGATAGAGCTCTTAACGAGTTTAACACGTCGCCCAAAGGCGAGTGCCGAAAAATGTCAGTGGAGCTGAATTCAATGATCGATGACTGATCGACCTTGACGCTTGTGGACGCACATGGTTCAGAGCTTGTAGCCGGAAATGAGTCCGAGGCTCCGGTAACACAGATTCCACTCGAGGTTGGGTCTGTGTGCGGCTCTAACGCCGCCGGGACTGCGTCATCCGTGGCGGGGTGGAGCTTCCCGTCTTCGGATGGCGCGATCTGCTCCGGATCTAAGGCCAGAGCAGTCACAGATGCTATCTCCTGGGTGTGGTCCGATGACAGATTTAAGTCATGTTCATCGTGGTGACGGGAAGCGGCTGCCGAGGTCTCGAATCCATCGAAGATCAAGTCTACGCGGATATCCAAGACGTAGTTCAAGCTCCCGAATCTGACCTGACGGCCAGGGGCATAGCTGTCAATCTGCTCCAGATGGCCAAGCTAGTTGGCCCGCAGTGCGAAGCCGCCGAACACGAAGATCTGTCCGGGGAGGAAGACTTCCCCTTGGACAGCATTGTTGTAGATGATTGAAGGAGCCATCGAACCTTTTGAGGACGGCATAGTGGAACTCTCAATGAAAGCACCAATGTCGGTGTCAAAACCGGCGGATCTCGGGTAGGGGATCCCGAACTGTGCGTCTAAGGTCGATGGTAACAGGAGACGGGGGACACGATGTTTACCCAGGTTCGGGCCCTCTCTATGAAGGTAATACCCTACTTCCTGCTTGATTGATCTTGATGAATATGAGTATTACAAAGAGTTGATCTACCACGAGATCGTAATGGCTAAAACCCTAGAAGTCCAGCCTGTCTGACTATAATTGTATATCCTCTATGGACTAAGCCCTTCGGTTTATATAGACACCGGAGGGGACTAGGGTTACACAAAGTCGGTTACAAAGAAGGGAATCTTCATATTTAGTCGCCAAGCTTGCCTTCCACGGCAAGGAGAGTCCCATCCGGACATGGGTAAAAACTCTTCGGTCTTTGTATCTTCATAGCCCATTAGTCCGGCTCATGTCCAACAGGCCGGACGCCCGAGGACCCCTTAGTCCAGGACTCCCTCAAAGGGCGAGGAGGGCATGTGCATGCACGAGTGAAAGTTAGTGCTAGCTACAAAGGTTAGAGGATTGTGTGGGTGTAAGAGACTAGAAAACATGATAATTTGATATGAAAGTGGATTCATATATTTGAATAGGACATCATAGTGTTATAAACATATGTATGCTTGAATATAGCGGTGATACGCGTGCTGCGGTTTTGCACATGTTATACCATAACGTGATAATGGATGGCGTTTGCAACTCACAGCTAAATGTCGAACAATCTAAACCATACTATACATTGAACAATCTCACATTTTATTTGAATTTGTGATAATGTGTGGCATTTGCAGCTTACAACTAAATATCGAACAATCTAAACAATACTATATATCGAACAATCTCACATTTTATTTGAATTTGTGGTTGTGTGGCGTTTGCAACTCACATCTAAATACTTGTAGGAGTAGGGGAGGGGCACCATACATTATGTGATAAACACATTATCCATATGAGACATGGTTTAGATTATGAAGATCTAACTAGAGCTTGAAATGTACTGTGATTTGAAATCAACATAAAGTGGATTCAAAAAATCGAGTTCGAGTTCATATAGTACACATAGTTCATATCTAACTCGACAGTAATCATTGGTGTGCTGTGAAGATAATACAAAAATGATGGTTTAACTTGACAATAATGATGATTGTAAATCTTATTAAAATAGAGAAACAAATTCAAATGGTTTGACTTCACAACAATCATTATTGCAAATCTTATTCAAATAGAGAAACGAATTAAAATTTAGTTCATATTGAAGCGAGTATATACGTTTGGAATGCAATAAAACGTTCATTTGAGTAGCATGTTGCATGCATTATACACGTAGCGAAATATTTTAATTGAACATAACATGAATTCAAAGTTTTGAATGTCATTTGTAGTGTGAACTGATTTGGTACAGTACACGGGACTAGACTCTCTTGTGTGGTGCGAATTGATTTCTTTTTGTTTTTTCGTCGACGGAAGTGCGAATTGATTTGGTACAGTACATGTTAGGCTTGTCCGAAAATTTCAACCCGCGCCTTGTTACCCCGAAATATTTAAGATACTTCTTTGTCTCGTTGTGCTCCGAAAACTCCCTCCATCTCAACCCGCGCCTTGGTATCCAAAAATTACAACGTGCGCGAAACCTCCCACCTCCTGCGAAATCCTGACACGCGAAATGCCCGTGATACCCCTGAACCGAAAGAACCATCTAGCACAAATTAGTGGGGGTACTTCCGTAACTTACCCCACATTTCAGACAAGCGCGTCCCTAAGCCATGGTTCCCCACTCCTATCCCATTAGCCCACCCATTCGTACACCGAGGCCGCGAAATCCCGCGAAGCCCCACACCCTCATTCGTCCGCCACTCAGTCGGAGCCTCTTCCCCGATGACGTCGTCCACAGCAACACCTCGACGTCCCTCATCTACCGTACCGGATGAGGATCCATCGTCGATCTCGTCGTCCCGCTGGTTCAGCCACCCCGTCCTCCACCTCCAAGGAGCTTCCCCGATGTTCCCCTCATCTTTCGCGCCACCTCCATTCCCACACCGCCGTCTTCACCTACACCACCGAAAGAGTAGCATCATCACCGTTTCCTCGGATGAAGCTGAGGCCTAATCGGCACCACCAAAGAGGTTGTACAGTAATCGCCAAATTTTCTTCTTGATTTGATCTCACGGTGCTGCCGGCGCTCGGTGCCGAGCCGACATGGCGCGACTCCATCCACGACGGCGTCACCGGCCACTTCCTCCACGGCGTTGCTCCCTCGGCAGCGACGTCCACATCAGTAGGAGCTGCTGCTGCTTTCGCTCGCACTTGCGCTGCTGCTCTGCTCTTGCTCTCGGTCCCCTGCCTGGTCTGCTGTTGCTCTTGCTCTTGCTCGTGCTGCTGCTCTCGCTCTTGCTCTTGCTTGCGATGCTGCTCCGATTTGGCTACACTTCAGTCAACTGAATCGACTTTTGGGTCAATCGATTTTCAGGGGGTGGGGGGGCTCACCGGAGTTAAGGTAGAACAAGCTGCAGTGGTGAGGGGCCCTCGCCGGAGAGGTACCCCACTATTTATCTTAGGGTTCAGGGTGGGGGTGGTGGTGGGGCGGTGGCGTGGGGATTGCCGGAGAAAAAGCTCGGCACGGGGGGGCCTAGACATATGCCCGGGGCGGCGGCGGACCGGCGGTGGGGAGTGATTTCGGGGCGGGCGGGGTGGCGCACCGCTAGCCGCGGGCGGCGGCGGGGGGGGGGGCGGTTTGGCCGGTGGTGTCAGTCGATTGATGCTGCTACACGACCAGCTGCCCCGGCTCTCGCACGCGCTGCTGCTACTGCTTTTCTGCTACTAGTGCGTTCAGTTTCGTCAGCAAAATTTAGTTTTGCAGTTAAGTTCAGTTTCGACAGTTAAATTCAGTTTCGACAGTTAAGTTCAGATATGAGCGGCTGATGATTTTTCCATCTAGCACTTTGTGGTTATGTATTTTACGTCATCTATTAGAGATGCTATTACAATTCCACTCAGGTTAACATGGTCTCTCTTGTCCTGCTTCAGCCTCGGTGTCGTACAACTCACCGGAGTTGCTCCAACGACGAAACCCTCCATCACAGCCGAGCAGTACCCCGTGCTCCATATCAAGATGCCTAGGATGTTCTTCCCCTCCTCCGACAGCCAAGTCAGCCGTATCATCCTCACCGACCAACCCAATCACGCTGAGATCGACATGGCTTCGCCAAAGAGGTTGTACCCTTGTTGCATCTCTTTTTTACTCTACATGTTATATATATTGTCCACTGAGCACACGTAGTAACGTGAAATACGATTAGTTTCTCCTACTATATGACAAGCAGTGAGGTACCAGGCAACTTAGCAATGCGTGATGGACTCTCTTGAAAGCCATTATTATTTATCTCGACGCGTTTGAGCTGTGCATTTGTCGATGGGCCTGGGAGTTGAGCTAGTAGGGCAGTGGCCTGGGTCCAAAGTAGTAGACGTAGCACAAAATATTTTTTGAGTGTAGGCTTTTCCTTGCTCAAGCCTGCCTACTAGAATCGCCAGTGCTTGAAAAGGAAAAGTGAAGGAAAAACATAGGAATTGGAAAGTTTCCTATGGTACTACTATTCATGCATTTGGTTCAAAGGAATGGAGCAAAGGAAAACTGTAGGATTTGTTCCTTTAGTGTCTCTTTGAAAGAAAAACCGTATGAATTTCAATATCCACTTGTCCCCCTTTTTAAATTCCTATTCATGAAGCACATGACTAAGAGATAGTAGCATAATAGCATTATAACCGTACGTTTTCTTGTGGTTTGACTTAATCTCACCATGCTTCTTTGAATCCCGTGATCTTCCAATTCTTGTGAACCACACACCCAGATTGGCAGAAATCCTGTGTTTTTGAATTCTCTGTTTTGCACGTGCATTCCTATCTGTCGGCGTTCTGGGAACGGGGGTCCCCAGACTTGCCCGCCTGCGGCCCACGGCATGGCTATGCGAGCAGGCCTGTACGGCCCATCTTCGTCAACAAGGCATTCAAGACCCTCGCGAGGGGCCAAGCCTCGCGAGGCGGACGAGGCAAGACCTCCTCAGGAGCGGCCTCACCAGGCTGCCTCGCGAGGAGCGGAGATATCAAGGCGGGGCAAACCTCGCGAGGCTCTTACGACATGAGCCATGACGATCGACACCAGGCAGGCGCCAGCGCGCGCAGCGTCCTCGTTTCCTCTTTGGTGCCAAGGGGGCAAGCGCAGGCGTGGAGTACCGAGGCATCAGGCAAAGGTTTCCGTATCAGTGCAACGAGACCAAGGCCAGTAGGCCAGCAGGACGGAGGTCACCGTGGAGCCCAAGACGGCGTCATCGCCAGAGCCCTTTCGCAGGCGAATACCGCTTTTGTCAGGATAGCTTGTACTAGCTGTCCCCTTTCAAATTGCCCGCTGTTGTTGGCTCCCTTCCCGCTCAATATTTGGGGAGATGACCAGGGCCTATATAAGTAGAACTATCCACCACAGTAGGGGGCATCTGATAACTCATTCAGGGGCATCTCACCCACACAAGTTCGTCGAGCACAAGAACACATCAACCTCAGGAGGCTGTTCTTCCCCTTGTACTGTTCATCATCAGCCCAAGAGGCAATCCACTACCACCACACTGGAGTAGGGTATTACACCACAACGGTGGCCCGAACCAGTATAAATCTCGTGTCTTTCTATGTTGCGCGTTCATCGAGTTCGTCCGCGAGATCTTAGCGAGCTAGGGCGTAGATTGGTAGGAGGGAAAGAACTTCGCACGCACCCCAGAGTTTGAACCTTAAGGGTTTTGCCGGAACCCCAGATCCGACATTTGGCGCCAGGTAGGGGTGCGCCGTAGCTTCTCTTCCATCGATCCACGCTCCGTCGTCTCCATGACGGACGCTCGCCGCGCTAGAGCTAAGCGCCGGGCTTCCCTCACCGCCCGTGTTGCTTAGACGGCTCCCGTCGGCAGGCCACCTCGTCGTTCCCCGTCACCTGTCGCCAACGCCGCCACCGGCCCGGCGGGGAACGAGCAGCAAGCATCCTCGCTGCACCCGTCGGTGCGTCAGGACGGCCGCACAGCCACTCCATCGCTGACCCCGGCCGTTTCCTCGTCCCACGCACGTCGCGCTCGCATGGACGTGCAACAGCGCTCCTCATGGCAAACGAGCTCCTGCGCTACCGCCTGGTCGACGACCTCTACGAGGACTGGCTCGACCGCGTCATCGTGCTCGTCCGCGCCGCAGGGGCGCCCCGGCGCCGTCCCTCTCTCTGCCTCGCCCCCCGCCAGCCACGGGCGACGTGGCACATGGAGCGCCTCCACCACCTCTGCCCCAAGATGGTGCCTTGGCGCCAAGGCGCGCGGCCCCACAGCGCGATCCACCACGCCCGGTGCCCGCGCGCGAAGAGAGAAGCTGCCAAGAAATTCCTCGGCGCGAGAAGCTACACCTGCGCTCCCCGCGCCACCTCGCCAAGACCGCGCGCTGCCTGCGATGGTGGCACGCGGGCCTCATCAAGACCAAGCTCCACCTCCGAGACGGGCCCTGGCAACCATGGCCGGCTGCCGCGCCTTCACCCCCGAGCTGCGTAGCGTCGCCTGGCCGGGCAAGTTCAAGCCGGATCTGCCTCCTTGCTACGACGGCACCCTCGACCCCGCGGAGTTCCTGCAGCTCTACGAGCTGAGCATCGAAGCGGCCAACGGCGACGAGAAGGTCATGGCGAACTGGTTTCCTATGGCTCTCAAGGATGGTGCCCGTTCGTGGCTCCTGAACCTGCCGCAAGGCTCGATCTCCTCCTGGGACGAGATGCGCAACCGCTTCGTTGCTAACTTCCAGGGCACTCGCGACCGCCGGTCGGCCGCGGGTGACCTGCGCCGCATCAAGCAACAACCAGGAGAGACCCTCCAGAAGTACATCCAACGCTTCAACAACACTCGCCTCAAGGTCCCGAAGGTCACGGACGAGGCCATCATCTCCGCGTTCTCTAACAGCGTCCGCGACATCAAGATGAAGGAGGATCTCGCTATCCACGAGGAGCTGTTCAACCTGGCGACCAAGTGCGCAAGAGCTGAGGAGGGGCGCCTCTCCCTCCTCAAGCTGCCAGCTGCGGGCGCAGAGGAGAAGAAGGCCAAGGCCAAAGATGTGAAGCGCAAGGAAGCAGCCGTGCTCGCAGCAGAGCCGGACACCAAGCAAGGCAGGGACCAGCCCGAGTCATCCAAGAGCAGCCGACCGTTCTGCGCCTTCCACAACTTGAACACCCATAACACCAGCGACTGTCAAGAACTCAGAGCCATTCGCGAAGGACGCTTCGGTCGATGCCCCGAGCGCAGCGACCTGGGCTACGGCCGAGGAGGAGGACGTGGGGGGGACGCTGGGACGACCGTGGCCCGCGCCAGTAGTGGCGCGACAGGCCTCGTGAGGACCGCTGGCAGGATCATGCTCGCGAGGGCACATGGAGGGACCGGCCACGTGAGGATCGTCCTCTGGGCAACGCCGGTCTTCCCCCGCTGCCGCCACCACCAAGAAGGAATGATGACCACCATCAAGACGAGGGGGCTGGGGGCTTCCAGGAGCCGCGTGCAATCGCCTGCATCTTGGGCGGCGCTCAGGCCCCAGCCTCGCAGCGTATCTTCAAACAGTTCGCTCGTGAGGTGAATGCAGTCCTCCCCAAGCTCGAGGCCACGCGCCCGCTCAGGTTGTCCCAGTGCGCCATCACCTTCAACTCGGCAGATCAGCTCAAGTGCGCAGCCACCGCTGGCGCCCTCCCGATGCTTTGTTCTCTAGTCATAAGCAACGTGCAAGTTACCAAGACCCTCATCGACGGCGGCGCAGGGCTCAACATCCTGTCCGTCGACACATTCGACAACCTCCAAGTGCCATATGAGCAGCTTCAGCCTACCAAGCCTTTCTCAGGAGTGACCGACGGTTCCACCACACCGATAGGGCAGGTCCGCCTCCCTGTCACCTTCGGGGAACGCAAGAACTACCGCACCGAACTCATCGACTTCGAGGTCGCGCACATCCGCCTGCCATACAACGCCATCCTCGGGTGTCCAGCCCTGGCCAAGTTCATGGCGGTGACACACCACAGCTACAATGTCCTCAAGATGCCAGGAAGCGGCGGAATCATCACGGTCCCGTGCGAAGAAAGAGATGCGGTGTGCTCCCTCGAGCGCGCCTTTCAAGCTGCCGCAATCGACGACCCCGACAGCAAGAGCGAGGATCCTCCCGAGGCCATCCCCAAGAAGAAGAACCAGCCACGCCGTGCTGGACCTCCGGAGGGTGGCGTCGCGGCTGGAACCTCGTCAGGATCAGCGCCTGCTTCAGGGGCGCCTCCCTCCGTCACATAGAAAGGCGCGCCCAGTGCCCTCCTCGAGCAGGGCTCAAGGGCTCTCTTCTGGAGGGCCTCAGACCTTGCCAACATCATGAGGGTGGCGCTCGGGCACCACTTGGAGGCATGCTTCACGGCGCGTTTCCCTCAGGAGAATACATGGCAAGGAGTGCCCACCACTGAGGAGTTCATCACCAAGACCACTCAGGAACTGCAAGACGCAAGGGCCATGCGCGGCGATCACCTCTCACGAGGCGCAGCTCCCCATCCAGGCGAGGATGCCGGGCTGCGCGTCTGCATCGACCTTCCAGGGCTCAACAGGGCCGCTTCTCAGGAGCTTTTCTGGCCTTCGCGCGTGGGCCAATATGAGGGTCCACCGCACAGTTATGTTCGCATGCCTTGTGGCTTGCCGAGCGTGACGTTCGTCTACCAGCACAACTTGCGGCGCGCCCTGGCGGCTCAGGAGGCCAGGCACCACGCCGTCCTGGCGGAGATTGAGATGGTCCTCGCGGAACCGCCTGAGCCCCTAGAGCCTCCCGAGGCTCAGGGCCCCGGTGGCTCGTAAGGAACGACCCCTTCGCCCCGTGCCTTCAGCTGCCCCGACATCTCTTCGTCAACATGACCAGGTGACATTTTCCAAGTTCATTTAGCTGGGAGCACGCCTCGGGCTGCATTATTCCCAGGCCGCGTGGGTCCGTCCCTGTGGCATATACCCCTTTTGCTTATATCTTTAGTTTACCCTGTTGGGGGTGTTGGGGAACGTAGTAATTTCAAAAAATTTCCTACGCACACGCAAGATCATGGTGATGCATAGCAACGGGAGGGGAGAGTGTTGTCCACGTACCCTCGTAGACCGAAAGCGGAAGCGTTATCACAACGCGGTTGATGTAGTCGTACGTCTTCACGATCCGACCGATCGAGTACCGAACGCACGGCACCTCCGAGTTTAGCACACGTTCAGCTCGATGACGTCCCTCGAACTCTGATCCAGCCGAGTGTTGAGGGAGAGTTTCGTCAGCACGACGGCGTGGTGACGATGATGATGTTCTACCGACGCAGGGCTTCGCCTAAGCTCCGCAACGATATTATCGAGGTGTAATATGGTGGAGGGGGCACCGCACACGGCTAAAATATCGTATATCAATTGTGTGTCTAGAGGTGCCCCCTGCCCCCGTATATAAAGGAGCAAGGGGGGAGGCCGGCTGCCCTTGGGGCGCGCCAAGGAGAGGGGGGGAGTCCTCCTCCTAGTAGGAGTAGGACTCCCCTTTCCTAGTCCAACTAGGAAGAGAGAGGGGGAAGGAAAGAGAGGGAGAGGCAGAGGGAAAGAGGGGCCGCGCCCCCCTCCCCTAGTCCAATTCGGACTCCTCATGGGAGGGGCGCCACCTCCTGGCTGCTGCCCTCTCTCTCCCCTCAGGCCCACTAAGGCCCAATACTTCCTCGGGGGGTTCCGGTAACCCCTCAGGCACTCCGGTTTTATCCGAAACTTCTCCGGAACACTTCCAGTGTCCGAATATAGTCGTCCAATATATCAATCTTTATGTCTCGACCATTTCGAGACTCCTAGTCATGTCCATGATCACATCTGGGACTCCGAACAACCTTCGGTAGATCAAAACATATAAACTCATAATATAACTGTCATCGTAACTTTAAGCGTGCGGACCCTACGGGTTCGAGAACTATGTAGACATGACCGAGAGACCTCTCCGGTCAATAACCAATAGAGGAACCTGGATGCTCATATTGGTTCCCACATATTCTACGAAGATCTTTATCGGTCAGACCGCATAACAACATACGTTGTTCCCTTTGTCATCGGTATGTTACTTGCCCGAGATTCGATCGTCGGTATCTCGATACCTAGTTCAATCTCGTTACCGGCAAGTATGTTTACTCGTTCCGTAATACATCATCCCGCAACTAACTCATTAGTTACAATGCTTGCAAGGCTTAAAGTGATGTGTATTACTGAGTGGGCCCAGAGATACCTCTCCGACAATCGCAGTGACATATCCTAATCTCGAAATACGCCAACCCAACATGTACCTTTGGAGACACCTGTAGAGCACCTTTATAATCACCCATTTACGTTGTGAAGTTTGGTAGCACACAAAGTGTTCCTCCGGTAAACGGGAGTTGCATAATCTCATAGTCATAGGAACATGTATAAGTCATGAAGAAAGCAATAGCAACATACTAAACGATCGGGTGCTAAGCTAACGGAATGGGTCAAGTCAATCACGTCATTCTTCTAATGAGGTGATCCCGTTAATCAAATGACAACTCATGTCTATGGCTAGGAAACATAACCATCAATGATTAACGAGCTAGTCAAGTAGAGGCATACTAGTGACACAGTGTTTGTCTATGTATTCACACATGTATTATGTGTCCGGTTAATACAATTCTAGCATGAATAATAAACATTTATCATGATATAAGGAAATAAATAATACTTTATTATTGCCTCTAGGGCATATTTCCTTTAGTCTCCCACTTGCACTAGAGTCAATAATCTAGATTAAACAGTAATGATTCTTACACCCATGGAGTCTTGGTGCTGATCATGTTTTGCTCGTGGAAGAGGCTTAGTCAACAGGTCTGCAACATTTAGATCCGTATGTATCTTGCAAATTTCTATGTCTCCCACCTGGACTAAATCCCGGATGGAATTGAAGCGTCTTTTGATGTGCTTGGTTCTTTTGTGAAATCTGGATTCCTTTGCTAAGGCAATTGCACCAGTATTGTCACAAAAGATTTTCATTGGTCCCGATGCACTAGGTATGACACCTAGATCGGATATGAACTCCTTCATCCAGACTCCTTCATTTGCTGCTTCCGAAGCAGCTATGTACTCCGCTTCACACGTAGATCCCGCCACGACACTTTGCTTAGAACTGCACCAACTGACAGCTCCACCGTTCAATGTAAATACGTATCCGGTTTGCGATTTAGAATCGTCCGGATCAGTGTCAAAGCTTGCATCAACGTAACCACTTACGATGAGCTCTTTGTCACCTCCATAAACGAGAAACATATCCTTAGTCCTTTTCAGGTATTTCAGGATGTTCTTGACCGCTGTCGAGTGATCCACTCCTGGATTACTTTGGTACCTCCCTGCTAAACTTATAGCAAGGCACACATCAGGTCTGGTACACAGCATTGCATACATGATAGAGCCTATGGCTGAAGCATAGGGAACATCTTTCATCTTCTCTCTATCTTCTGCAGTGGTCGGGCATTGAGTCTTACTCAATCTCACACCTTGTAGTACAGGCAAGAACCCTTTCGGGTGCTAAGCTAACGGAATGGGTCAAGTCAATCACGTCATTCTTCTAATGAGTTGATCCCGTTAATCAAATGACAACTCATGTCTATGGCTAGGAAACATAACCATCAATGATTAACGAGCTAGTCAAGTAGAGGCATACTAGTGACACACTGTTTGTCTATGTATTCACACATGTATTATGTTTCCAGTTAATACAATTCTAGCATGAATAATAAACATTTATCATGATATAAGGAAATAAATACTACTTTATTATTGCCTCTAGGGCATATTTCCTTCAGGGGGCGCCCCTCGGGCTGCATCATCCCCAAGCCGCTCGGGCCTGACCCAGTGGCATGTATCTTTCTGCATTTACCCAAACTGATTTGCCTTCCATGCTTAGTCTGCCTATTATTGTCACCTGCCAGATTGCCATCTGCTCGATCGTCGCCTCCCACGGGGCCTCCTCACACTGGCACGGCGCTGGTGCATGGGTCCGTCCCTGCTACGTCGACAAACCTGAGCAGTCGAGCTCTGGCACGCGGCACGCCCCGCGCACGTCACCTTATCAGGCCCTCAGTGCCTTCACCTCCTCACGGAGCAACCAGTGGCAGACTGGCAACCATAACGGCAAAACCGTGTTTCTCCTTGTGCTGGCTCGCAGGAATATCACGGGGATAGCACCAGGCGGCACCGCGAGCTCCCACCTCTTCCAAGTAATCCGCTTGGACGTTAAAAGGGGGGCTCCAGAGCATCGTGAATCAGGAGCTCTTACTGGCTCTCCAGCCCTCACCCCATGGACTTGACCACGGCATCGCGACCTGGCATACCAGCGGCGGCTGAGCTCGCTCGAGGGCCGGGACCTGAGGACGTAGAGCACAAAGGAAAGCATTGGAAGGGGGAGGACCCGTACGGGCCTAACCTAGCTACATTGCGGATGATTGCGCACAGGTCTGGCGCAGCACGGAGAATCGACTCCGAACTGCCAAGATAAGTCACAAGCTCGGAACAACTAAGTTGTTGGAACCTAGGCGTTACGCTCGCCGCATTCCTGTTGCGGCCACGTCGCATCCCTTTCCTGCCTTACCATAGCTGCTTGAGCGCTAAGGGGGACGTCCTGAGCATCGCGCCTCAGGGGCTCTTACTGGACCTCGGGCCGCTCACCTCCTGGCCTTGACCACGGCACGCGACCTGGCATACCAGCGACGGCTGCAGCCTGCCTGGGGACCGGGACCTGTCAGCGTAGAGCAACAAGCTATTGCAAGGATGGAAAGGGGAGACCGAGCCTGAACAGGACACGCGTTCGCAAATTTTCATAACAGGGAATATATACGCAAAAGACATTACAGACCCTTTACACGCCCCCACGGGGTACTTCATGATTCTTCGCAGGGAACAAAAAACAAGGACTAAGAGGAATCCTATCTACACCCTCCCGTGGCGGACGCCATCATCAACAGTGGACCACGAGAGGCCGGCGCCGACCCAATCCAGATCAGCGGCGGAGGCTGGACGCCGCGGCCCTGCTCCGAGCCCGGCGAGAGCTCGGGGGCACGTAACTATCGTCGCTCATCTCCGGAGTCTCGCAAAGCTCAGGAGAGTCGCTAGACTCCCAGGGGCTGCTGCTGCTGGAGTAGCCACGAGCGGAGCGCGCGTCGGCCTGGCACTCCCCTCCAGGGCAACACTCCAGGCGGCGGCCCTCCGCGTTGAAGACCTTGAAGAAGAGGGTGGTGGCGCCGTCGAACTGAAAGTGGATCGCGAGGGCAATCTCGCCCCAGCCGCGGGTCATGAAGATCTTGCCGGTGGGGACCGCTTCGATCTCTGCTCCGGTCGCTGGAGCGTTGCGATCGGCATGCTGCAGCCAGAGATCAAGAGGCCCCCTTGGCGGCATCGCGTCAGAGAAGAACCGCGGGAAGTGGATCCAAGAGCTTGGAGGCATTGGCGCCCATAGCACAAGCTCGCGCGAGGAATCCGCGGCGTGGATTCCAGGAGCAACGGCACGCATCGCCATCGCGCGGCGACCGCGGACGTGGCGCGGGCGGCACCGCTCGTCGCTCCGTCCTCCTGAGCCCTCAGCTCGGGCGTACAATGGTAGCGGATACTCTGGAGGAGGCCGCTCGCACCAAGGCCTCGTCACGATTTGCATCGCTGCTTCGTCGCGATGGTGAACCGGCCTCTTGTTCGGCGGAAGCGGCCCTGGATCATCGCAGGGGGCCTTTCCTTTCTCTTCAGCGGAGAACCTTCGGATGGGCGCCATTGTTGCAAGCAGAGGAGCAAGGAGGAAAGAATAAAGCAAGCAAGGAAGAGACGGGCGACGGGGGCTCCGCCCCCTCCCCATTTATAGCGGAAGAAGGCCAACCGGCGCCTCCCATGATCACAGGTAATGATGATTTTCCTTGCATGTCACAGGGACTTGTCAAATCGAGCAGTTGCCGAGGCCATGTGGGGAAGTGGAGACGCCCACGTCCAATCAACCGCCACGCGTCGACCAAGGCCGCAGGCTTTTGGGGCCCGCGGCGCTCTGCGCTTGACCTTTGGCTTCGCCTCAAAGCCAAGCCCGAGCGCACCTTGGGCCTGGGGTTACTGTCGGTGTTCTGGGAACAGGGGTCCCCAGACTTGCCTGCCTGCGGCCCACGGCGTGGCTATGCGAGCAGGCCTGTACGGCCCATCTTCGTCAACAAGGCATTCAAGACCCTCGCGAGGGGCCAAGCCTCGCGAGGCGGACGATGCAAGACCTCCTCAGGAGCGGCCTCACCAGGCTGCCTCATGAGGAGCAGAGATATCAAGGCGGGGCAAACCTCGCGACGCTCTCATGACGTGAGCCATGACGATCGACACCAGGCGGGCGCCAGCACGCACAGCGTCCTCGTTTCCTCTTTGGTGCCAAGGGGGCAAGCGCACGCGCGGAGTACCGAGGCATCAGGCAGAGGTTTCCATATCAGTGCAACAAGACCAAGACCAGTAGGCTAGTAGGACGGAGGTCACCATGGAGCCCAAGACGGTGTCATCGCCAGAGCCCTTTCGCAGGCGAAGACCGCTTTTGTCAGGATAGCTTGTACTAGCTGTCCCCTTTCAAATTGGCCACCGTTGTTGGCTCCCTTCCCGCTCAATATTTGGGGAGAGGACCAGGGCCTATATAAGTAGAACTAGCCACCACAGTAGGGGGCATCTGATAACTCATTCAGAGGCATCTCACCCACATAAGTTCGTCGAGCACAAGAACACCTCAACCTTAGGAGGCTGTTCTTCCCCTTGTACTGTTCATCATCAGCCCAATAGGCAATCCACCACCACCACACTGGAGTAGGGTATTACACCACAACGGTGGCCCGAACCAGTATAAATCTTGTGCCTTTCTGTGTTCCGCGTTCGTCGAGTTCGTCCACGAGATCTCAGCGAGCTAGGGCGTAGATCGGTAGGAGGGAAAGAACTTCGTGCGCACCCCAGAGTTCGAACCTTATAGGTTTTGCCGGAACCCCAAATCCGACACTATCCTATTACTGTGTATTTCCTATCCCTGCTTAGTTAGAATCCTCCAGTTCAAACGAGCCCTTAGAGAATTACTTCTCTTAGAGATAGTTGTCAAAGAAAACCTTGTGTGGTTTGTCCCGCTCCTGCTGCGTCGTCGTCCACCCCAGCTCAGCTGCTCCAATGACAGAAGGGTCCAGCACAGCAGGGATCCGGCCTCTAGACTGTCTTTCGCTGCCTCAGATCTTCTTCCTCGCGACGGGCAGCCATGACAACCTCATTACCGTCAACAACCGAGCAGATGGCCTCGAGGACTCCACGGGTCCGCAAGAGAGGTCGCACTCTTTCGTGTCTGCTTACGTTATGCCTCGCTTAATATTACATGCTACTTTATCATCCTATTAACCGATTAGACTCTGAGTCAGCTTCGAACTAATGGTCAAACTTGAGTTTTCAAATGGTTGTGGGGTACATATCGGGGCCGCAATCAATAGTATCTATCTACTATCTGGTTAACTTCTGGTGTCTACTATGAGTTTCATGTTGGGTGGGAAACAAACAGTAAAGAAGCCATTATCTGTATTTTTTAACTGAAGACATTATCTGCCTGCTATCATTGGTTTTGGGTCTATCCACAGGTTGCTACCATCACTCTGGATTTCTGCATGCACTCCTTACATAATCTCACTATGTTTTATTCCTATGCATGTCAGTTATTGTACACAATGGAACTGAACATGTAGAGCAAAAGAGACGAGCCTTGCGTGGCAATAAAATTTCATGCAGACGTCGCTCCATGGTAGGCGCAAAGGATCCCCCCTCCACCCATTTCGGATTGTAATCGAGAGGAAGATATCTGTTCTGAGGGGGATTCAGAAGGAGAAGACCACTCCTATTTACCCCCTGAGGTCTTCGCTCTAACTTGGCATGCTGATGTTGGTTATATCATGCATATGGTTCCTGGCATTGCTTACTTTATACATCAAATATGTCATCTGCTTAGTTTAGACATGCTTTGTGTGAATGCCATCTGTTTAGTTTATTCATCGTTTATGTGAATTGTGCAACGCCATCTTGTTTAGCCAGGCATCATATATGTGAATTTTGCAATGCCATCCTGCTTAGCCAGTCATCTTATATGTGAATTATATCAGGCCATCCTTTTTTTTCATTACGCATTATATTTGTCAACATTGTTAGTACATTCAACTACTCTTCGTGTGCATCAGCCATTTGACACGGTGATGGAAAATTCTGGAGTGAAAACAAGGTCTTCAGAGCAGACTATGCTATCTGATGAAGCGCATATCTCACTGGTTACGGATAGCTCCTCAGAGGAGGATTCAGAGACAGATGACCAGTCCTATTTCCCCCCGATGTGTATGCTCTAACTTGGCAGGGTTATGTTGCTCATATCGTGCGTATGGTGTCTTGCATTGCTATGTCATTTGATTTGTTTTGACATGCTTTGTGTGAATGCCACCTATTTAGTGTCTAATTACCATATATGTGAATTATGCATTGCCATCTTGTTGCAAGACATTATATATGTGAATTATGCAATGATATCTTGTTGCAAAGGCATTATATATGTGAATTATGCAATGCCATGCTGTTTAGCCAATCATCATGTATGTGAATTATATCATGCTATCATTTTTGTATTACGTGTTCCATTTGTCGACAACGTATGTATATTCAACTACTCTTCCTGTGCATCAGCCATTTGAAGCGGTGATGGAAGTATCTGGAGTGAAAACAAGGTATTCAGAGCAGACAATGCTACCTGCTGAAGCAGACATTTTGCTGGTTACAGAGAGCTCCTCAGAGGAGGATTCAGAGACTGATGACCAGTCCGATTTCCCCCCTGAGGTCTATGCTCAAACTTGGCAGGGTTATATTACCCATGTCATGCATGTTGTCTTGCATTGCTTAGTTTTTACATCATATATGGATTGCCATCTGCTTACTTGATTACTACATAAATAATATATTTGAATTATATGATGCCATCATGTTTACATACACAACATCTATCTGAATTATGGCATGGCAACCCATTTAATAAAGACATCATATAGTTATATCATCTCATCCTGTTTAGTGTTTACATTCATCATATTTTGAATTATGTCATTCAATCCGTGAATTATATCATGCTATCATGTTTCCATAGGCGGCATGTATGTGAATTATGGCATGCCGACCTATTTAATAAACACATTATATAGTTATATCATGTCATCCTGTTTACATAGTCATCATATTTTGAACTATGTCTTTCCATCTTTTTTAGTTAGCCATCATAATGTGAAATTGTGTCATGTTATCCTATTTAGTTAGCCATCATATATGTGAAATCGTGTCATGCTATCCTGTTTGGTTAGACAACATAAATGTGAATTATTTCATGCCCTCTATTATTCCCCACTATCCATGGCACCTGTCTATCATACAATGTATGTACATTCAATTACTTTTCTTGTTTATTAGCCATTTGAATTGGAGAGGGTGATGGCAGTATCTAAGGGAGTAACAACACGGTCTTCAGAAAAGATAGTGCTACCAGTTGATGCAGATAGAACCACGGTTGTACTTGCCCAAGAACCAGCCCCACCACACATAACCCAGACTCTCGCAGATTGTACCCCTACCTAGTTGGACAGAGAACCAGCTACACCCCTTCTAACCCCAACCCCAGCAGATAGTAACCCTGTTCCAGTTGACACAACACTGTCTCCACCACAGAGCACCCAAACACGAGCAGTTAGTAAGGGAACTGCAGTTGCCCAAAGCACGACGACCACCACTCCGAATCCCAACTCAACGCTTAAAGGAGAAGAAGAATTATTCTCAGGTCAGGTTCTGTAGCTATGGTTCGTACTCCTTTCCTCTTGCATCACTGTATTTACTCATACCAACTATTTTCAAATTTGAAGGATGGAATTGAAACTCCAAAGGCGCAACAGGTATGTTTTAAACCTGTTTCTTTAACTGGTTTGCTGTTGTAACTTGCTCTATGTTGATTTTAGTTTCAATTGAATAAACAGTTATGTTCTCATGTCATGCACATTACAAGTGTTGTTATTGCTCTATAGTTTCCCACACTTATGTTCTGTCTATTCTGCTTTGTCTTGAACAAATATTATTTGAACTGTGTCTCAATCTTGATTTGGCAACAAAAACTAGAATGATATAGACCTTAAAGTGACCATGGTACATAGATATATGTTTGTTTCATGCTGTTATCATGTCCACTTTACTACTAAACCGATTTACCAAAATGAGTTTCATATACAACATGGTAAACCTGTGATGCGTCTGCTTGTTTCTCTTTTAGAATGCGGACAAAATATTGGAGAACAGTACCCTGTGATGCAATGGTAAATGAAGTAATGCAGATAACATTCAAGATAGTGAGACATCCCAGTCGGTCTCCATGAAAGCTGATAAAAACTATCTTGATGACAATGAGAGAACCCAAAAGTCCTGTCTTGATGTAGTGTTCGTGTTACTGGCCACTACTGCTGGCACAAGATGTTCGAACTCGCTGCCTGAATCAGTTCGCCTTCTTGAGTCTCAACTTCAAGTTGAAAGACATCGCTCAGATGTGCTGCGACAGGAAGCTGAAGGACTGAGGAAGTCCCTGCAGAATTCAGATGCATACTTTCTGGTGCAACAGCAAGCGCTGAAGGATTTAAGTGCCAAACAAGAGAAAGTTAATAAGCTTGCTAAGCATCTTGCCAGCATTATGGGTACCCAAGATATTGTTCCTTGAGCTCTTATGAATTGGTTTCAGTTCTGGACTTGTTTTGCTGCGCCGTTTATGTGCGCTGGTCGCCAACTTTGACAACCAGTGTATATGATATGCTGCTTTGTTCCCTATATTTGCACTGGTGGTGAACTTTGATGCCCAGTAGATGTAATATGTGTAATAGCCATGATAGCCTAGCGTAAGTTGCTTGCTTATTTATTTTCTTTTTGGCTTGTTTATTTGCTTGCTTGTAGTCAGTGCAGTTCTTTTTCCGCTGTTTGCTAGTGGTCGCAATAACCTATTTTTTAAAACTAGGCCACAATAACCATGGGCTACATATTTACTATAGTTACCATGGGCCTCGTACAGGCCGTAGAAACAATGGGCCTTCTACGGGGCGTAGCATCAATGGGCCTTCTACGGGCCATATGATCGATAGGCCAAACATGGGCGAATAACAGACCACATTATCGGCTGTAAACGGGCTAGATTTGGAATCGTCCGTTCATGGGCCAACAATAACGGGCCGTCGGTAATCGGCCGTTTTTATGACGCTATGACAACGGCCCGACAGATTAACGGGCCGCAAAGGGGCCGATTGTAACCACGGGCTAAATTTGGTCCACAAGTAGAAAAGGCGAGTAATGGGTCATAAGTAACCGAATGCTGGAAATGAGCCCAAGAATAAATGGGCCCTGAGAAGGCCGAAAGATAACACGGGTTGGAAACGGCCCAATGGAATAATGGGCCGTTGATGGGTATAAAGCGGTACACTGTTCACTGCGGGCCAGATTCACCACGGTCCGTTAATGGGCCAAGAGGTACAAATGGCCTCGTATGGGCCAAAAGACATCATGGGCCATACATGGGCTAGAAGTTACAATGGGCTAGAATCTTATTGGACGGCCTAGATGAAGCTACTGGGCTTAATTCCAATAGGCCGTAACGGGCAGTGATTTAGCGGGTCGTAAATGGGCTATATACGAACAGACCGTTAACAGGCTTTCCGTGGGCCGGCCCGTTACCTTTTGACCAAGTCAAACAGGCCGGCCTTTTCACCGGAATGGGCCTCTATTGGGCCATGCCACGTGTCGACATATCATAGGCGCCTCCAGTCCAATGAATGGATGACATATGTCCCAATGGTTAGCCAACACGTGTTTCCTCCGGCCAATGAGAATTTTACACGTGTAAAATCCTCATTGGTCCAGGCTGGTAGCGGGTTATCGGATCCAAAACTGGACCTGATAGCTTAACGGCGACCCGTTACGGTGGATGCCACGTGTCGGTCACCCTTGACGAAAGAGCTTCCATAACGCGCCATTTATCGTCATGGAAGTGGACACTTCTGTGATGATAATTTTGGTAATGTCATGGAACACTTATACGACAACACAGGTATAACTATCTTGATTCTGTCATAAAATCGTCATGGATGTACATGCATGACAGAAAACGTGACCTACTATGACAAACACGTATCATCACGGAAGTGTATTTTTTTGTAGTGTGAACACGCCGCATTCCGTCGCCTCCCCATGAACACGACAACGACGCAGTTTCTCCGTTACGACCCAGCTATGTACACGAGCCCCGGCCGTACGTATGCGCGTGTAGGCGTTCGAGACCCCGCCCGTATGTACGTACGTGGCCGTGTTTACTTTCTTGCACCCTGGCTGTACGTACGTGTACATGCTATGTGCTCGCCTCTACTACGACACGTGCCCTTCCTTACACGGCCACGGTTCATCGCTGCAGCCTGCAGACAGACCGATCGTATGTATGTACATGTTCGCGACCAGAGTGACAACACTACATACGCTTCGACCAGGTGGGTCCCGACTGTCAGGCACTTCCTTGCGTGCAAAGATGTAGCTGGTGGGTCCCAGCAGTTAGGGGGGGAACTTTTTTTTTCACGAAATACAGTGGCCCGTCTGGTGGGTCCCTGCTGTCAGGTGGAGGAATCATTATTTTCCGCGTAATAAGGCGGCACTTCCTTGCTGCGGCCGTGGACCCAGCTGTCAGCCTCTCCACGTACAGTACTCTTCCGATGGAAGTCGTTCCTTGACCACGTTCACCACGCGGCACCGAGAGCACCAGGGCGGTGGACGACGGCGAGGCCTAGGAAGGGGACGATGCGGAGCCGGGGAAGACGCGGCAGTGGAAGCCCACGCGGAGAGGAGTACGAGGGTTCACTGGTTCAGCTCTGGTGTGAGGCTGCCGTCGCCGTAGGGCCTGGCCAGCGGTGGGAGTAGTAGAGGGCGGTGAGGCCTCTGCGGCATCACGGCCGACCATGGGAGGCAAGAGCACGCGGCACGGCCGGCGCTGCTTTGGGTGGCTGGAGCAAGAAGACCAGAGGTTGAAGAAGCACTACGCCCGTTGGATGGGCATCGTACGGTCACTGGAGCTAGAATTCTTCATATTGACTAAGTTGACAAAGCCCTCCGTCCCCGTCAACTTAGTAGGCCCACAAGTCAGCCTCCCACTATGCTGGGTCCTAGTTAGCAGGGGGTATTCATTTTTTTGTGCGTAATAAGGAGACACTTCCTTGCGTGGGAAGATATAGCTGGTGGGTCCGACCTGTCAGCGGGGGGAACATTTTTTCGCGAAATACAGAGGCCGGTGGGTCCCAGCTGTTAGGTGGAGGAATAATTATTTTGCGCGTAATAAGGAGGCGTTTCCTTGCGTTCGTCCGTGGACCCAGCTTTCAGCCTCTCCACGTACAGTCCACTTCCGATGGATGTCATTCGTTGACCGCGTTGACCACGCCGCGTCGAGAGCACCGGCGCAATGGACGACGGCGAGTCCTAGGAAGGGAACGACACAGAGCCAGGGAAGAGTCGGCATTACGAGGGTTTTCTGGTTCGTCTACCTTTGCCGGAGAATAACATCAGGTGTGGGTGAGTAGAGGGATGGCTAGGCCCGCGATGGGAGTACGATGGGGCGGTGAGGCCTGCGCGGCAGCATAGCCGTCCGCGGGAGGAGGGAGCAAGCAGTCCTTCCGGCACTTGTTTGAGCGGCTGGAGCAGGAAGAGCAGAGATTGAAGAAGCACGACGGCCGTTAGATGGATATCCAACAGTCACTGCTCTCATGTGTTGACTAAGTTGACACAGCATTGCGTGTGCGTCAACCTTTTTTTAGGAAAGCATACGCGTCAAGTTGTAGTAGGCGCATAAGTCAGCCACAAATATGTGGAAAGCAGCATACAACCCATCTGCCATTATTTCTAATACTTTACAGCCAATTTGCTAATTCTTAAGATTTTTTTGGAGCCCATCTTCTTTTTGTTAGCATTACACCCCATATTGTGGCCACAGTTAAAAATTACATGAAATTTTGCATATTTCGGTGCTGTTAAATGTTTTTAATCCTGAAATATCAAGTCACATTCAAACTATTTTGAACAATAATTTATATAAATATAAAATCCAAATAATTGTCCACGCATAAAAATCAATGGAATTTAAAATCTTGTAATGAAAAAAATTGAAACTAATTCCCGGTTTGACGTGTTTAAAAAATGTACAACCCATTTCTGGGAAACCCATGAAGGAAATATGCCCTAGAGGCAATAATAAAGTTATTATTTATTTCCTTATATCATGATAAATGTTTATTATTCATGCTAGAATTGTATTAACTGGAAACTTGATACATGTGTGAATACATAGACAAACAGAGTGTCACTAGTATGCCTCTACTTGACTAGCTCGTTGATCAAAGATGGTTATGTTTCCTAGCCATAGACATGAGTTGTCATTTGATTAACGGGATCACATCGTTAGGAGAATGATGTGATTGACTTGACCCATTCCGTTAGCTTAGCACTCGATCGTTTTAGTATGTTGCTATTGCTTTCTTCATGAATTATACATGTTCCTATGACTATGAGATTATGCAACTCCGTTTACCGGAGGAACACTTTGTGTGCTACCACACGTCACAATGTAACTGGGTGATTATAAAGGTACTCTACAGGTGTCTCCGAAGGTACTTGTTGGGTTGTCGTATTTCGAGATTAGGATTTGTCACTCTGATTGTCGGAGAGGTATCTCTGGGCCCACTCAGTAATACACATCACTATAAGCCTTGCAAGCATTGTAACTAATGAGTTAGTTGCGGGATAATGTATTACGGAACGAGTAAAGAGACTTGCCGGTAACGAGATTGAACTAGGTATCGAGATACCGACGATCGAATCTCGGGCAAGTAACATACCGATGACAAAGGGAACAACGTATGTTGTTATGCGGTCTGACCGATAAAGATCTTCGTAGAATATGTGGGAGCCAATATGAGCATCCAGGTTCCGCTATTGGTTATTGACCGGAGAGGTGTCTCGGTCATGTCTACATAGTTCTCGAACCCGTAGGGTCCGCACGCTTAACGTTACGATGACAGTTATATTATGAGTTTATATGTTTTGATGTACCGAAGGAGTTCGCAGTCCCGGATGAGATCGGGGACATGACGAGGAGTCTCGAAATGGCCGAGACGTAAAGATCGATATATTGGACGACTATATTCGGACTTCGGGAAGGTTCCGAGTGCTTCGGATATTTTTCGGAGTACCGGAGAGTTACGGGAATTCGTATTGGGCCTTAATGGGCCATACGGGAAAGGAGAGAAAGGCCCCAAAGGGTGGCCGCACCCCTCCCCAGGGACTAGTCCGAATTGGACTAGGGAGGGGGGCGCCCCCTTCCTTCCTTCTCCTTCTCCCTTCCCTTTTCCTACTCCAACAAGGAAAGGAGGAGTCCTACTCCCGGTGGGAGTAGGACTCCCCCCTTGGCGCGCCCTCCTCCTAGGCCGGCGGCCTCCCCCCTTGCTCCTTTATATACGGGGGCGGGGGGCACCCCATAGACACAACAATTAATCTATTTATCTCTTAGCCATGTGCGGTGCCCCCCTCCACCATATTACACCTCGATAATATCGTAGCGGTGCTTAGGCGAAGCCCCGCGTCGGTAGAACATCATCATCGTCACCACGCCGTCGTGCTGACAAAACTCTCCCTCAACACTCGGCTGGATCGGAGTTCGAGGGACGTCATCGAGCTGAACGTGTGCTGAACTCGGAGGTGCCGTGCGTTCGGTACTTGATCGGTCGGATCGTGAAGACGTACGACTACATCAACCGCGTTGTGTTAACGCTTCCGCTATCGGTCTACGAGGGTACGTGGGCAACAATCTCCCCTCTCGTTGCTATGCGTCACCATGATCTTGCGTGTGCGTAGGAAATTTTTGAAATTACTACGTTCCACAACAGTGGCATCCGAGCCTGGTTTTATGCGTAGATGTCATATGCACGAGTAGAACACAAGTGAGTTGTGGGTGATATAAGTCATACTTCTTACCAGCATGTCATACTTTGGTTCGGCGGTATTGTTGGATGAAGCGGCCCGGACCGACATTACGCGTACGCTTACGCGAGACTGGTTCTTCCGACGTGCTTTGCACAGAGGTGGCTGGCGGGTGTCAGTTTCTCCAACTTTAGTTGAACCGAGTGTGGCTATGCCCGGTCCTTGCGAAGGTTCAAACAGCACCATCTTGACAAACTATCGTTGTGGTTTTGATGCATAGGTAAGAACGGTTCTTGCTAAGCCCATAGCAGCCACGTAAACTTGCAACAACAAAGTAGAGGACCTCTAACTTGTTTTTGCAGGGCATGTTGTGATGTGATATGGTCAAAGCATGATGCTAAATTTATTGTATGAGATGATCATGTTTTGTAACCGAGTTATCGGCAACTGGCAGGAGCCATATGGTTGTCGCTTTATTGTATGCAATGCAATCGCCTTGTAATGCTTTACTTTATCACTAACCGGTAGCGGTAGTCGTAGAAGCATAAGATTGGCGAGACGACAACGATGCTACGATGGAGATCAAGGTGTCACGCCGGTGACGATGGTGATCATGACGGTGCTTCGGAGATGGAGATCACAAGCACAAGATGATGATGGCCATATCATATCACTTATATTGATTGCATGTGATGTTTATCTTTTATGCATCTTATCTTGCTTTGATTGACGGTAGCATTATAAGATGATCTCTCACTAAATTATCAAGGTATAAGTGTTCTCCCTGAGTATGCACCATTGCGAAAGTTCTTCGTGCTGAGACACCACGTGATGATCGGGTGTGATAGGCTCTACGTTCAAATACAACGGGTGCAAAACAGTTGCACACGCGGAATACTCAGGTTAAGCTTGACGAGCCTAGCATATAACAGATATGGCCTCGGAACACTGAAACCGAAAGGTCGAGCGTGAATCATATAGTAGATATGATCAACATAGTGATGTTCACCATTGAAAGCTACTCCATTTCACGTGATGATCGGTTATGGTTTAGTTGATATGGATCACGTGATCACTTAGAGGATTAGAGGGATGTCTATCTAAGTGGGAGTTCTTAAGTAATATGATTAATTAAACTTAAATTTATCATGAACTTAGTCCTGATAGTATTTTGCAAATTATGTTGTAGATCAATAGCTCGCGTTGTTGCTTCCCTGTGTTTATTTTTGATATGTTCCTAGAGAAAAATTATGTTGAAAGATGTTAGTAGCAAAGATGCTGATTAGATCCGTGATCTGAGGATTATCCTCATTGTTGCACAGAAGAATTATGTCCTTGATGCACCGCTAGGTGACAGACCTATTACAGGAGCAGATGCAGACGTTATGAACGTTTGGCTAGCTCAATATGATGACTACTTGATAGTTTAGTGCACCATGCTTAACGGCTTAGAATCGGGACTTCAAAGACGTTTTGAACGTCATGGACCATATGAGATGTTCCAGGACTTGAAGTTAATATTTCAAGAAAATACCCAAGTTGAGAGATATGAAGTCTCCAACAAGTTCTATAGCTAAAAGATGGAGGAGAATAGCTCAAGCAGTGAGCATGTGCTCAGATTGTCTGGGTACTACAATCGCTTGAATCAAGTGGGAGTTAATCTTCCAGATAAAATAGTGATTGACAGAATTCTCTAGTCACCATCACCAAGTTAGTAGAACTTCGTGATGAACTATAGTATGTAAGGGATGACGAAAGTAATTCCTGAGCTCTTCGCGATGCTGAAATCGACGAAGGTAGAAATCAAGAAAGAGCATCAAGTGTTGATGGTTAACAAGACCACTAGTTTCAAGAAAAAGGGCAAAGGGATAGAAGGGGAACTTCAAAAAGAACGGCAAGCAAGTTGCTACTCAAGTGAAGAAGCCCAAGTCTGTATCTAAGCCTGAGACTAAGTGCTTCTACTGCAAAGGGACTGGTCACTGGAAGCGGAATTACCCCAACTATTTGGTGGATAAGAAGGATGGCAAAGTGAACAAAGGTATATTGGATATACATGTTATTGATGTGTACTTTACTAGTGTTTATAGCAACCCCTCGGTATTTGATACTGGTTCAGTTGCTAAGAGTAGAAACTCGAAACAGGAGTTGCAGAATAAACAGAGACTAGTAAAAGGCAAGGTGACGATGTGTGTTGGAAGTAGTTCCAAGATTGATATGATCATCATCGCACACTCCCTATACTTTCGGGATTAGTGTTGAAACTAAAAAAGTGTTATTTGGTGTTTGCGTTGAGCATGAATATGATTTGATCATGTTTGTTGCAATACGGTTATTCATTTAAATTAGAGAATAATTGTTGTTCTGTTTACATGAATAAAACCTTCTATGGTCATACACCCAATAAAATGGTTTGTTGGATCTCGATTGTAGTGATACACATATTCATAATAATGAAGCCAAAAGATGCAAAGTTAATAATGATAGTGCAACTTATTTGTGGCACTGCCATTTAGGTCATATTGGTGTAAAGCGCATGAAGAAACTCCATACTGATGGGATTTTGGAATCACTTGATTATGAATCACTTGATACTTGCGAACCATGCCTTATGGGCAAAATGACTAAAACTACGTTCTCCTGAACAATGGAGCGAGCAACGGACTTGTTGGAAATCATACATACAGATGTATGTGGTCCGATGAATATTGAGGCTCGTAGCAGGTATCATTATTTTCTGACCTTCACAGATGATTTGAGCAGATATGGGTATATCTACTTAATGAAACAGAAGTCTGAAACATTTGAAAAGTTCATTTAATTTCAGAGTGGAGCGGAAAATCATCGTAACAAGAAAATAAAGTTTCTACGATCTGATCGTGGAGAAGAGTATTTGAGTTACGAGTTTGGCCTTCAGTTAAAACAATGTGAAATAGTTTCACTACTCACGCCACCAGGAACACCACGGTGTAATGGTGTGTCCGAACATCGTAACCGTACTTTATTAGATATGGTGCGATATATGATGTCTCTTACCGATCTACCACTATTGTTTTGGGGTTATGCATTAGAGACAGCTGCATTCACGTTAAATAGGGTACCATCTAAATCCGTTGAGACGACATCTTTTGAACTATGGTTTGGCAAGAAACCAAAGTTGTCGTTTCTTAAAGTTTGGGGTTGCGATGCTTATGTGAAAAGGTTTCATCCTGATAAGCTCAAACCCAAATCGGAGAAATGTATCTTCATAGGATACCCATAGGAGACAGTTGGGTACACCTTCTATCACAGATCCGAAGGCAAGACATTCGTTGCTAAGAATGGATCCTTTCTAGAGAAGGAGTTTCTCTCGAAAGAAGTGAGTGGGAGGAAAGTAGAACTTGATGAGGTAATTGTACCTGCTCCCTTATTGGAAAGTAGTTCATTGCATAAACCAGTTTCTATGACGCCTATACCAATTAGTGAGGAAGTTAATGATGATGATCATGGAACTTCAGATCAAGTTATTACTGAACCTCATAGGTCAACCAGAGTAAGATCCGCACCAGAGTGGTACGGTAATCCTGTTCTGGAGGTTATGTTGCTAGACCATGACGAACCTACGAACTATGAAGAAGCGATGGTGAGCCCATATTCCGCAAAATGGCTTGAGGCCATGAAATCTGAGATGAGATCCATGTATGAGAACAAAGTATGGACTTTGATTGACTTGCCCAATGATCGGCGAGCCATTGAGATTAAATGGATCTTCAAGAGGAAGACGGACGCTGATAGTAGTGTTACTATCTACAAAGCTAGAATTGTCGCAAAAGGTTTTCAACAAGTTTAAGGTGTTGACTACTATGAGAGTTTCTCACTCGTATCTATGCTTAAGTCTGTCCGAATCGTGTTAGCAATTGCCGCATTTTATGAAATCTGGCAAATGGATAAACAAAACTGCATTCCTTAATGGATTTATTAAAGAAGAGTTGTATATGATGCAACCAGAAGGTTTTGTCAATCCTAAAGGTGCAAACAAAATATGCAAGCTCCAGCGATCCATCTATGGACTGGTGCAAGTATCTCGGAGTTGGAATATACGCTTTGATAGGTTGATCAAAGGATATAGTTCTATACAGACTTCCGGTGAATCCTGTATTTACAAGAAAGTGAGTGGGAGCACTACAACATTTCTGATAAGTATATGTGAATGACATATTGTTGATCGGAAATAATGTAGAATTATTCTGCAAAGCATAAAGGAGTGTTTGAAAGGAGTTTTTCAAAGAAAGACCTCGGTGAAGCTGCTTACATATTGAGCATCAAGATCTATAGAGATAGATCAAGACGCTTGATAAGTTTTTTCAATGAGTACATACCTTAACAAGATTTTGAAGTGGTTCGAAATGGAACAGTCAAATAAAGAGTTTCTTGCCTGTGTTACAAGGTTTGAAATGGATTAAGACTCAAACCCCGACCACGGCAGAAGATAGAAAAAGAATGAAAGTCATTCCCTATGCCTCGGCCATAAGTTCTATAAAGTATGCCATGCTGTGTACCAGATCTATTGTATACCCTACACTGTTGGCAAGGGAGTACAATAGTGATCTAGGAGTAGATCACTGGACAGCGGTCAAAATTATCCTTACTGGAATAAGGATATGTTTCTCGATTATGGAAGTGACAAAAGGTTCGTCGTAAAGGGTTACGTCGATGCAAGTTTTGACACTAATCTAGATGACTCTAAGCCTCGGTCTAGATACATATTGAAAGAGGGAGCAATTAGCTAGAGTAGCTCCGGGCAGAGGATTGTAGACATAGAAATTTGCAAAATACTTACAGATCTGAATGTGACAGACCCATTGACTAAAATTATCTCACAAGCAAAACATGATCACACCTTAGTACTCTTTGGGTGTTAATCACATAAGCGATGTGAACTAGATTACTGACTCTAGTAAACCCTTTGGGTGTTGGTCACATGACGATGTGAACTATGGGTGTTAATCACGTGGTGATGTGAACTATTGATGTTAAATCACATGGCGATGTGAACTAGATTATTGACTCTAGTGCAAGTGGGAGACTGAAGGAAATACGCCATAGAGGAAATAATAAAGTCATTATTTATTTCCTTATATCATGATAAATGTTTATTATTCATGCTAGAATTGTATTAACTGGAAACTTGATACATGTGTGAATACATAGACAAACAGAGTGTCACTAGTATGCCTCTACTTGACTAGCTCGTTGATCAAAGATGGTTATGTTTCCTAGCCATAGACATGAGTTGTCATTTGATTAACGGGATCACATCGTTAGGAGAATGATGTGATTGACTTGACCCATTCCGTTAGCTTAGCACTCGATCGTTTTAGTATGTTGCTATTGCTTTCTTCATGAATTATACATGTTCCTATGACTATGAGATTATGCAACTCCGTTTACCGGAGGAACACTTTGTGTGCTACCACACGTCACAATGTAACTGGGTGATTATAAAGGTACTCTACAGGTGTCTCCGAAGGTACTTGTTGGGTTGGCGTATTTCGAGATTAGGATTTGTCACTCTGATTGTCGGAGAGGTATCTCTGGGCCCACTCAGTAATACACATCACTATAAGCCTTGCAAGCATTGTAACTAATGAGTTAGTTGCGGGATGATGTATTACGGAACGAGTAAAGACACTTGCCGGTAACGAGATTGAACTAGGTATCGAGATACCGACGATCGAATCTCGGGCAAGTAACATACCGATGACAAAGGGAACAACGTATGTTGTTATGCGGTCTGACCGATAAAGATCTTCGTAGAATATGTGGGAGCCAATATGAGCATCCAGGTTCCGCTATTGGTTATTGACCGCAGAGGTGTCTCGGTCATGTCTACATAGTTCTCGAACCCGTAGGGTCCGCACGCTTAACGTTACGATGACAGTTATATTATGAGTTTATATGTTTTGATGTACCGAAGGAGTTCACAGTCCCGGATGAGATCGGGGACATGACGAGGAGTCTCGAAATGGCCGAGACATAAAGATCGATATATTGGACGACTATATTCGGACTTCGGAAAGGTTCCGATTGATTCGGGTATTTTTCGGAGTACCGGAGAGTTACGGGAATTCGTATTGGGCCTTAATGGGCCATACGGGAAAGGAGAGAAAGGCCCCAAAGGGTGGCCGCACCCCTCCCCATGGACTAGTCCGAATTGGACTAGGGAGGGGGGCGCCCCCTTCCTTCCTTCTCCTTCTCCCTTCCCTTTTCCTACTCCAACAAGGAAAGGAGGAGTCCTACTCCCGGTGGGAGTAGGACTCCCCCCTTGGCGCGCCCTCCTCCTAGGCCGGCGGCCTCCCCCCTTGCTCCTTTATATACGGGGGCAGGGGGCACCCCATAGACACAACAATTGATCTATTGATCTCTTAGCCATGTGCGGTGCCCCCCTCCACCATATTACACCTCGATAATATCGTAGCGGTGCTTAGGCGAAGCCCTGCGTCGGTAGAACATCATCATCGTCACCACGCCGTCGTGCTGAGAAAACTCTCCCTCAACACTCGGCTGGATCGGAGTTCGAGGGACGTCATCGAGCTGAACGTGTGCTGAACTCGGAGGTGCCGTGCGTTCGGTACTTGATCGGTCGGATCATGAAGACGTACGACTACATCAACCGCGTTGTGTTAACGCTTCCGCTATCGGTCTACGAGGGTACGTGGGCAACACTCTCCCCTCTCGTTGCTATGCATCACCATGATGTTGCGTGTGTGTAGGAAATTTTTGAAATTACTACCTTCCGCAACAACCCGAATGAAACTCTCCTCGTCATGAAAGATTTGCAGCCCAGCAGGGCTGACAAAGCAAGTAGGCCTCGTTTGGGTATTTCTTTTAAAAAATAGAACTGGGCTAGCCATTTTCAGCAAGAAAAAAACACAACTGGGCTCATGATGTGGTAAACATAAATAAAACCATGGCTAGACGGGCCACAGCCCCCGCACAGCCCCGATGTTACCCTGATCCGTTGCTAAAACTAGTATAAATAACAACTGCTTGTTTCTCAAAAAAAAGTAAATAACAATTACGCGACCTGCTGGGTCCCTGGTGTCTGCCAATCGTTGTGTAATTCTCTCGTTTATTGACTACGTTGACAATGGCGTGAGCCCCAGATGTCCAACCATTAGGAGGAACCATTTTTTTGGCTTGTAATAACGAGGTACTTGCTTGCGTACTGCCATGACGCTGGTGGGTCCCTACTGTCATCCTCTCCACGTACAGTCATCTCCTTGTCCCTCTCGGTTGTTGATGACGTTGACAACACAAGAGGGTGGCGCACCGTGCACGGCGACCGAACCAAGGCCGAGGACAACAACGAGGCCTCGGACGGAACGAACAGGAGCCGTGGAAGATACGCCGGTCCAGCCGCATGCGGAGGGGAGTACGAGGGTTGACTGGTTCGGGTGTGGGTGCGTGTTGGGGCTGACGTCGCCGGAGAATAAGAGGACGTGTGGGGGAATAGAGGGAGGGACTGGCCCACGTTGGAGGGTACGATAGGGCGGCGGAAGCGCAACCAGCCATCGGAGGCGGGAGCAAGCGGAGCCGACGGGATGGTTTGGTTTGGGCGACTGGAGGAAGAAGACAAGAGATGGAATATACACGACAGATGTTGGATGTGAGTCCAACGGCTGGTAGGCAGAATCGTTTGTTGACTAGCTAGTAAGTTGACACCACCTTGGATAGGCTATTTCCTTGTGGGTCCCAAATGTCAGAATCCAAATCTTTCATGGTCATGCAGCCTTTCCTATGAAAATTTATAGCCCATTTGGTGTGCTAGTTCGAAATAAGTTTGTGGGTGCTGGTGGAGGCTAATCACTTGGTTTCTGTAATGCATAATGAGCTCAAGCAGCCGGCGAGAGTGATGTTATTTCCCTCGGTTGGGATTTGTTACAATATTTCAATCTAAATTAAACAAATGGCAAGCCATTTGCCTTGTTTCAAAGAAAATATGACAGTCACGGCTAAGTTGAAAAGGGCAAGAACATCTAACTCCAGCTTACAAACTGTACAAAAGCACGAGGGTTAATTGTTCATCAGGTTTAGACAAAACCTAGGTTGAAGAGGGCAACAACATCTAACTCCAGCATTGTTTTCGGCAGTCACAATCAAATGGATCGGTCAGGTCCATAGAATGAACATCCTGGGTCATAAAATTTACTGGATTATGACCACAATATGTTGTAAATAGAAGCCCGACATGTTCAGAAACTCTTTTGCCCACCTGAAACTCCTTTTTTTTGCTCTTCGGCATACCCATCCATCAAAACCATGCAGCTAATAAACTTAAGCCTGATGGACAATAGTAACCTCGCATTCAGTAGGAAGAATGTGACAAATCTAGTATTTGCATGGTTGGCTACATATCGTTCTAGCGTTACTGTCTTCAATCGAATGTCATGAGAAGTGAGAAAATCCCGGTGCTTACGAATCAACCGATTGGTTATAACTTTCTTACCTCGTCCCGTTGCCTAAATAGACATGAAGATTGAAAACAATTAAGGTCTAAATAAAGAGTGTCGAAAGAGCAACAGCTGGACGGTTAATTCTAGTACTGTCGGGTTGTAGGTGCGACATATGGCAACGGGTGGCTTATCATTGTGGGAGCCAGTAAGACGTCGCTCGTGCCTGGAAACGGGATGAGGCGAAGACATGCACGCCGGCGAATCTTACCCAGGTTCGGGGCTCTCCGTGGAGATAACACCCCTAGTCCTGCTCTGCGGGGTCTCCGCATGATCACTAGATCGAAATGAGTAGCTACAAGTGCTCCTTGAGCTGTCGGATTCAAGGGAGAAGAAGAGCAAGGCTAGATCTCACATTCCTCTCTATATGGTGTGTGTGTAACTCTATGAGACCAACCCTTTGCATGGGTGCCCCGAGGGGTTTATATAGGCCTACCCCCCGGGGGTACAATTGTAATCCGGCTGGGCGCGGGTCCCCGCCGTCAGTGTCTGTGTTCGCCGGCTTCTCCGCCGGCCATTCGGGCCCGCCGACTGGTGGGTCCCGCCGGCTGCCGGCCTCTTGGTCGACAGGCCGGCCCCACCGCCTGGGGGTCTTGTCGGCGGCTGGTTACTGTAGCCTCGCCCCTGATGACGAGGGCTTTGTCGAGGTAAGCGTGGCTGCAGTGTGACGCCTTGTGGGTTCTCACTGTAGCCTTACCTCGTCTTGTCTCCTTACTGCGGCACATGTTTCGACGGAGGGGGTAGCCGGCTTCTATGGGGCCGGCTACGCCCCCGGCCGACTAGGGGAGTCTAGGCTGCCTTTGAGCGTCTCTCTGGCTATAGGGGCCCGCCGCCCGCGGGCCGTACTGGCGTCGGTCGTGGATGACGTCGAGGCAACATGGCTACAGTGCCGCGCCGGGCGGGAGATGGCTGACCCGTACGGCGTCCTGTGGCCATGCCTGCTTTGGGATTCGGGGGTAGTGGGCTGTACCGTGGCCACGCCCCGTCTTATCTCCGTTATGTGGGCGTAGTTTTGGTGGGTGCGGTCTTGGCCGGCTTCTTGGAGTCGGCGTTCTTCATGGCCGGCTCTTGGGAGTCGGCGTTCTTCTTGGCCGGCTTTTGGGAGTCAGTCCTTTTGGTGCCGGCTTCCTGGAGTCGGCCATCTCGTAGCTATCTTGGTTGAGGTTTCTAGGAATGGGTCGCCTTCTGAGAGTCGGCCCCTGGGATAGCCGGCCGGGGGAAGGCGGCTCTGTGCTTCGAATGCTTGAAGGCTCAAATGGCCTGATAATTTCTTGAGAAGCCAGGGGGAGTCGGTTAGGCTACCCGTGGCTATTTACTCCGACAGTAGTCCCCGAAGCTGATTGAGCTTCGAGGTGGCGTGGGAGTCGAGAAGCTCGGTCATCTTCCTATCTTGACAAGCCGGCAGCTGTGAGCCAGCTTCGGCTAGGCGCGCCGTCTTGGCGAAATTTTTTGAAGTCGGAGGGCGGGAGTCTGCCAGCACGCGCGCCGGGCCGCGGGCCGGCCACTTGCCGCCCGCGAACCACGTGGCATCCTGTGGATAAAAAGCTTGCCAGCCCACGCGCGCGACGAGATGTCACCGTAGGTCGGGGGCCCGCCACTCCTACGCCCGGGCCCAGGCGCGGATTCTCTGCGGCCCAAAGCCGCCCGCACGTCTTCCTGCGGCGGTTTCGGCACGCCTTTAGGGCGTAATAATCGCGGGGCGTGGGGGGAGTGGGTGCAGTTAATCCCACGTCTCACCCCACGCCTCGCCTCCTCGGCTTCACCGTGCGAAGCTATAAGTAGGGGGAGGGGGAAGCGGCAGGCGCTCGCACGCCCCTCTCCTCTCCGCCATCTTCTTCCTTCTGCTCTTTCTTGCAACAGTGCCTCGCCGCCGCACCGTTCTACCACTCGATTCTCCGCTGCCGTGCTCATTCTCGCCAGCCCTACGCCGCGATGCAGTACGGCGGGGATTGGGACGGCTCCAACGTCCACGAGGATCACGTCGAGTTCCTCCGCAAGACGCGGCGGCTGCCCGGCGCGGACAAGGTGCGGGTCCGTCTCGCGCCGGAGAAGGAGATTATGCCGCAGCCGGAGGAAGGCGAGCGGGTAGTCTTCCGCTCGCATTTCTTGCGCGGCATCGGCTTGCCCGCTAGCGCCTTCTTCCACTCCTTTCTCGAGTTCTACCAACTCCAGCCGCACCACCTCACCCCGAACACGGTGGTGCTGCTGGCCGCCTTCGTTACCTTGTGCGAAGGCTACCTCGGCGTCCTCCCCACCCTCGAGCTCTGGGGGGAGTTCTTCCAGTCCAAGCTAGGCACGCGCATGCAGGGCGTGCTGGCTCAGAGTGGCGCCTTCATCGCGATGCGGAGGGTGACTGCCGACAACCCCTTCCCCGTCATCACGCTGATCCAGTCGGTGAAGCGATGGCAGAAGTCGTACTTCTATGTGAAGAACGTCGCCCCGCAGGGCGACTACGTCAATTTGCCGGCTTACGAAGCCGGCCCACCGGCGGGCAGATGGCCCCAGTGGTCCTATCGGGCCGTGACGCTGACGCCGGCTGGAGCCGCAGCTATCGCCCGACTGCGGGTGATGATCCAGTCGGAGGGCTTATCGGGGCCCGACCTGCTGGCCGCCTTCGTCACGCGCCGGGTGCTCCCGCTCTAGAGCCGCCCTCATCTGATCCGTCAGATGAGCGGCCAGTTCGATCCGAGTCGGATGTGCACCAAAGACATGCCGCACGACGAAGTGGCCCATATGGTGAACTACCTTGCGAACTGCAAGCTCTCCGCAGAGTGGCAGTTTGGCAAGGAGCCGTATTGCCGAGCTCACCCGCCGCCCACGGTACGTTCTCTTTTTCTCTTTCTCCTCTCTCAGTTTTGTCGCCGAGTTCCTTTTGGCCGACTCTGACTAGTCGACTTGTCTTGACAGAGCCCTCTTCTTCGGCCTGCGGGCGGGTCGGACGCGGAGCGCCGATTCGTCCCCGACCGGGCGGAGCACGATCTGGAGGACCCCGACTTGGGGGCGGCTGCTATGGATGACAACACCGAGGCGGGCGGTGGCGAAGCCGGCGGCGAGGCAGGCGGCTCCGGGCTTGGAGTCAGGTTCGACGACTGGCCGGACGATGACGAGGCGGAAGTCGTCCCACGCCGCCAGCCGGCGCCTGGCCACGGCGCGGGTTCCTCCGTCGCGCTGCCTACTCGGGGCGGCGGGCAAAAGCGTCGTGCCGCGCCGGGCTTGTTTGGCAGTCGGCCAAAGAAGCCCAGAGGCGGGGCAGCGGCGACCAGGCGGGAGGAGGCGGCCGCGAAGACGGCCCGCTTCCGCAAGGCGGTGAAGCAGCCGCAGACGGTGTCGGCATAAGTATATACCCCTTCGTGTATTCTTTTTTCTTTTCTCTGGTAGCTCCTGAGTCCTTGTCTTTTCTCCAAAAAACCAGGGCTCCATTGTCGCTCGAGCGAGCTGCTGCCGCCTCCGTCGTTGGGTCGCCGGGAGGATCTGGGAGCACTACTCGCTGCGTGGACCCCCGTGCCGATCTTCAGGCGGCGACGGAGCGGAACGCGCGGGAGGTGCGGGAGGAGCGGGAGGCGCGGGAGGCGGAGGCATTGAGGGCGGCCTCTGCCAAGGCGGCGCAGGAGGAGGAGGCGGCGAAGGCGCGCGCTGACGCCGCGGCCAAGGCCCAAGCGGAGGCTGCGGCTGCGGCTGCGGCGATGGCGGAGGGGGCCTAGCTGGTCACCCCACTGCGCGTCGCGGCGCCTGGGGCTCCAGAGCCCTCGCCAGAAGAAGCCGGCGGTGACCAGCCAGGGCTGGAGAGGGAGGACGACATCGTCATCCTGGAGAGGGCGACATCACCGGCCCCGCCGACTGGGGCGACTCAAGGCGGCCGGCCTGACCTGCCGCCTGTGCAATCGGCCGGGGGCGAGCCGGCCGTGAGGACTGATCTGGTGGTCCGGACGCCGTCGCGCCAGCGCACGGGGAAGGCCGCATCAGAGCCGCAGAAGGCTGCATCGGAGCCGCAGCCGGCCGCGGGCTCCAGCTCGTCGGCCCAGGATATGGAGGCGGCCAGCGCCAGCTCGGGGTGGACGCTGGGCGGAGGGACGGCCGTGATGAATGTGGCCGCGCAGGACGTCCGGACCCGGCTTCAAGCCCAGGCTACGACGCTGAGGAAGTACAACGACGAGTTCCTTGCGACGCGGGCGGCCATCCGGGTTAGTCTTCTTTTCTTGCTTTTTTGATCTTGGTTTCTTCCATGGGGGCGCGTCAGCGCACCCACTGGGTGTAGTCCCCGAGTTCCGAGTCGGCTGCTGATTAGGCGGCTTGGAACTTCTTAGCGGATCTAGTTTTGCTATTCTTGCTCTTACTTCGCTCTTCTGCCTGTCATGCAGGACTACCACAATCTTCGCGTGGCTGCCTTCAACTCCCAGGCTCGGGAGCTAACCCAGAAGACCGCTGACCTATCTGAGAGCCGGGGTAAGTGCTTCGTCCTTTATCTCACGTGGGGCGCGTCAGCGCACCCACTGGGTGTAGTCCCCGAGATTCGGGCCGACTGCTGAGCAGTCGGGTCGGATCTTCCTTTACGACTTCTTCTTATTGCTTCCTTTACTCTCCCATCCTTGCAGCGGCCAATGCCAGTCTGCGGGAGCAGCTGGGAGGGTCTCAGGCTGCCCTCCGTGTTAAGGAGGTCGAGTTTGCCGCCTTGGCACAGGAGCATGATCGCCTGGCCAAGAGGTTGGCCGACCAGGAGGAGAGCCATAAGGCGGCCCTGAAGGCGGTGCAGGACAGCGAGGCCGCCCTCCAGGCCGAGTATGAGACATAGCGGCTAGCTGGGCCGAAGCGAAGCAGACGCTGATCAATGGCTATGGCTAGATCGAAGATTTGGTTGACGTAAGCCGCCTTCTTCTTCGTCCTTTCTTGCCACTTGCCGTTTTGGCTCGTTTTCTGACTTGGTGTTTTCTCTTCTTTCTCTTTCTTTCTCGCGCAGAGTACTTCCCTGGCTACTCTACCGCCGCCAACCAGATCATCGAGGCCCGCCGCGAAGCACAGAGGCAGGCTGGCGCCGAGATTGCGCCAAACGCTCGGCGGTCGCTGGAGGAGCAGCTCTGGGCGATCCAAGCCCGCCTCCAGCCGGCTCATCGCCTGCTCCGCCGGCTTCAACGTGTCGGGGCGCAGATGTTGGCCGCCCTCTGGCCTTGCGAAGTGCTTCCCCGCACCCCCAGTCGGACTGCCGACTGGCTAGAGGTGGCAGTCGGCCGCTTCGAAGCCTGGAAGGCTTCGGCGGCTCGGTCCGGCACCAGGCGGGCGCTGGAGTTCGTCAAGGACTGGTATCCTGGGCTGAGTCTGGACCAGCTGGCCACCTGGCGGTAGCAGGCCGACACGGAGCTGGAGCCGGCGCGGCCGGCTATCATCCGGCAGGCTTCAGCGATCGCCGACTACACCGACACCAGCGCCTTCGCCCCTGAGGTGGACGACAACGGTGTTGCCCAGCCGGAGGAATGGTTCGGGCTGAACCCGGCAGACAGCGAAGACTCGGCGGAGGAGATCGACTCCAGCGACGAGGGCGAAGAGGAGGAGGAGGAGGGTGAAGACGCCGGGCCGGATGGTGGAGCGGCCGGCCAGCCTCAGCTTAACCGTGCCTCCAGCAACACGGCACGCGCGGGTGCACCGCCTGCTGCCGGCGATGATCAAGCCGAGACCCGCTAGCCGGCCACTCCTTCAGCTGGTGACGCCGTCTCCACCGACCAACCCGGCTCCCACACCGTGCCTTTAGTCTAGTCTGCTATCTTTATTTTCCTGTCTTATCACTTTTAGAACAATATTTTGTTAAGTTTGCACAATTCCACCCACTGGGGGTGTATTCGAACTATGTTGATTGCCGGCCTGTTGGGGGCTTTATATGTAGATATGACTATGCATGTGTTTGGCTTTTCCTTGTTCTTTGCTTTTCATCCTTCTGCTGTTTCCTTTGCCGCCCTCCCTTGGTTGCCGCCTCCCCAGTCAGACAGTTGCTCTGCAATCTGTGGCTGGAGAAGTGCTTGGCCAGTTGGGAGGGCAAGTACTCTAGCTTTGTTGGATTATAGCGAAGTGTTTGGGAAGCCGGCCAGCCGGCTGTTCTGACAGCCGGCAAGCGTGGTTGGAGGCCGTCCTTTCGCTATACAAGTTCATTAGTCCTTAGCCGTTTTTCGTGTGGGCATCCTTTCTGCCTTGGCTCTTGCTAGTCGGACAGTCGGTTCTTCGAGCTGCGACTTTCAACAAGAGAGGACTCGGGAGCCGGCACACTACTTGTCTGACTTCAGGTAGAACTTTAATATAGCTTAAGGCGGCCAGTCCCGGGCCGACTAGTCGAACCCGGTGCCAGACAAAAATCAAATGTAATAATACATTCATGGATATGACACTCGTCACTCATAGATAAATGAAGGTAGTCCCCGAGTGCCCCTCGGGGGGCCTGTTGTTTTCGTACTTAATACAAAAGGGTAGCATGATACATACTGCTTTTAACTGTAAAATCTTCTCAGGAGGTTCGCGTTCCATGGTCGCTCCGACTCCTTGCCAGAATCATCCCTCTTGCGTGCTCTTGGTTTTTGCGCGTCGATCAGGTAGTAGGAGTCGTTGCCTAGTGCCTTGCTGATGACGAAAGGGCCTTCCCAAGGGGCCGAGAGCTTGTGCTGGCCGGCTGTTCGCTGGATCAGCCGAAGCACAAGGTCGCCCTCCTGGAAAGATCTTGGCTTGACCTTGCGGTTGTGGTAACGGCGCAACCCCTGCTGGTAGATGGCGGAACCGGCTGAGTGCTAACAGCCGGCCTTCTTCCAGCAGGTCGACACCGTCTTCTCGCGCTTCCTTGGCCTCCGCCTCCGTGTACATGGTGACCCGAGGCGAGTCGAACTCGATGTCGGTTGGGATGACAGCCTCGGCACCATATACAAGGAAGAATGGAGTGAAGCCGGTTGACTTGTTAGGGGTAGTACGCAGACTCCAGAGGACAGCCGGCCGATCGCTCCAGTGGTACGACCAGTCGGGGCTTGATGCCGGAGAGGATGAGTCCGTTTGCTCGCTCGACCTGGCCGTTTGACTGCGGGTGGGCAACAGACGCTAAGTCTAGTCAGATGCCCTGCGTCGCGCAGAAACGTGCCAGTGCTCCTTTGGCAAAGTTTGTGCCGTTGTCGGTGATGATGTTGTGCGGTACGCCGTACCGAGTAGTGATGTCGGTGACGAACGTCATGGCAGTCGGCCCGTTCAGCTTCTTGATCGGCTTCGCTTCGATCCACTTGGTGAACTTGTCCACGGCGACAAGCAGATGTGTCAAGCCGCCGCGGGCTGTCTTGAATGGGCCCACCATGTCTAGTCCCCAGACGGCAAAGGGCCAGGTGAGGGGAATTGTCTTGAGTGCAGAAGCTGGCAGGTGTTGCTTGGAACTGAAGACTTGGCATTCTCTGCAGCTCTTGACTATCTCTTTGGCATCTTCCAAAGCAGTCGGCCAAAAGAAACCGTGGCGGAAAGCTTTGGCCACAAGTGATCTTGAGGCTGCGTGGTGGCCGCATTCGCCTTGATGGATATCCTTGAGGATTGCCACTCCTTTCTCTGGCTCGATGCAGCGCTGGAAGACTCCAGTGACACTGCGCTTGACAAGTTCTCTGTGTATTATTGCATATGCTCCGGCTCGTCGTTGCACTAGTCTTGCTGAGATCTCATCAGTCGGCAGCTCTCTGTTGACTAGGAATTTGAGGATGGGCTGGGCCCATGATGGAGCTGTGACTTCTTCTACTGTTAGTATGGCCACCATGACTAGGGTGGGTGGGTCGGGTGGCGTGGAATTGTAGTCAGCCACCGCTTCTTGTGTTGCAGCAGTCTCCAGGCCGACTGCTGCAGTCCCCGGGCCGGGTTCTGAAGTCCCCGAGCCGGGTGCGACTTCGGCAGTCCCCAGGACGGTTGTCGAAGTCCCGTGCCGCCTGCGGGGTTCCTCCAGTCGGATCCGACTGCATCGGGGACAGGCGGTATGAAGATAGAGTCCGACTCTGGAGACGGCTTGATGGATGGCTTGAGGAGGCGCTGGAGGGAGACACCGGTTGGTATAGCCTGTTGGGTGGAGCCGATTCGTGCCAGGGCATCTGCTTGGTCGTTGTCGGCCCTTGGTACGTGAAGGAACTCGCACCCTTCGAAGTACCCACTGATCTGCTGGACGAGGAATCGATAGCTTGCCATGTTTGCATCCTTGGCGTCCCAGTCGCCAGATGACTGCTGGACCACCAAGTCTGAGTTGCCATAACACAGGATCCGACGTATGTGTAACACCCCGCATGTAACTTGCCATATTTGTAACTCCGACTCTTGCCATTTTCGGCTATGTGCTATGATATTCCCTCCGTGGTCGGGTTTTGTCCTTCGTTTTGCTTTTGTTCATGTCATGCATTTCATATCATGTCATCATGTGCATTGCATTTGCATACGTGTTCGTCTCATGCATCCGAGCATTTTCCCCGTTCTCCGTTTTGCAATCCGGCGCTCCTATCTCCTCCGGTGCACCCCTCTTGTTTTCTTTCATGAGCGGGTGTCAAACATTCTCGGAATGGACCGAGGCTTGTCAAGTGGCCTTAATATACCACCCGGAGACCACCGGTCAAGTTTCGTTCCATTTGGAGGTCGTTTGGTACTCCAACCGTTAACCGGGCATCCGCAATGTCCATTTGAGTGTCCAACAAAACCCCCCTCAAAAACCAGCCCAATACCCACCAAACTCTCTTCCATGCTCTAGGTCGTTCGATCACGATCGTGTGGGCGAAAACCGCACCTCATTTGGAGCCTCCTAGCTCCCTCTAGCTATAAAAGAGCATCCCCTCCCGTATACGAATCGCAGTCCAAACCCTACCTTCTTCCACCTCGCGCCCGGAGATTTTTCCCCGCCGCCGGACGTGTCCGCCGCCTCCGCCCGACGAATCGGGGGCCGCCACTTGTCGCCGCCGCCCTCTCCACCGCGCCGGCCCGCGGAGCCCAGGGAGGGCCCGCGCGAGCCCGCGTCTGCCCCGCCGCCGTCTCCTCCACGCCGCCCGAGTCCGGCCGCCGCCGGCAACCCCGCGCCCCGCCGCCTCGACGCCGCACCGCCGCCGCGTCCTCTCCCCGAGGCCGCGCCGCCCGCCACCGTCCTCCTCCACTCTCCCATCGCCGGCCGCCGGCCTCCCCTTCCTCCCGTCGCCGGAGACGAGCGCCCACGGGCCCGAGCCGATCGGATCTAAGATCCACTGTATGCATTGACTTCTCCCGTGCCCGATTTTTTTCTCCAAGTCCTGGATTTGTTATAGCATATGCTCATGTTTGATAGTGCATAACTCCTTGCATGTTGCTCCGATTCGCGCGTATAATTTGTCAAATTGTTCGTCTCGCGATGCTCTACATTTTGTCCAATTGCACCATGTTCATTAGAGGTCATCTTGATGCCCAAATCTCTGTTGCAAGAAGGCTAGTTGCTGTTATCCTCTGGTTATTATCAGAACTTGGAGATTTGTCATTTTTGTATCTTTAAATCTGTGCATCTTATGAGCATGAGCTCTACATGTGTTTTGTTGTATGCAATGCCATCTTTACAAGGGTGTATGCCATGTATTTTTGTGATCTCTGTGGTGACTAGCACAAGCACGCAAAGTAGGCCCCGTAATGTTTCTGATTTCAGGGACTTGGTGATTTCTCCAAGTCTTTGTCTGCTGTTATTTTGTTGCCATGTAAACTTGATGCTACAGAGAGATCCATGCATATTTTGGAGATATTCAGTAAGGATGTTTTGTAGCTATAGTTGTAGTTGATCCATTGCTGCATCTGCTTGTAATTATGGAGTGACATAGCATGACTCAATCTTGCTCTACTTTTGCTATAAAATATTTCTGGCAGATTCTTGACATTATATTCATTTTTTCCAAGCTTATTGTATTTGATCCATACATGCTATGCTTTTGTTCTTGCCATGGATAGCTTCATAAACATGCAATATTGCTGTAGGTATGCTTGTTTTGTCATGCATTTCTTTGCGGTGAGTGCATCAAGCTCACAAAGAGGCGTACATATTATTATTTCTGCCATGCTCTGTTTTCTGCTAAGTCTGAAACCTGATAACGAAACTTGCTATGTTCACATGCTTGCCATCATATCTTGTGATCCTTTTTGGCTTATGGTCAGTAAGGGACTTTTGTTATATGCATCTAGTACAATACTGTCATGCCTTGTTTTGCTATGTTAAGTTCTTGTAGCATGTTGATTTCGTGCTCTGAACATTGCTACCTGATGCTGTTTTCTGCCATGTCCAGTTTTTCACCAAGTCTGTGAACCTGTTATCTTTTGCACTTTTTCCATGCTTGTTTGAGCTTGATATGTTGTGATCTAGCCATAGCTCATTGTTCATCTTTTGTCAAACATCTCCTGTAGATTACTTCCATGTGCTTTGTTGCTATGTTGGAGTGCTGTAGCATTGTTGTTTGTTGCTTTCTAAGTGCTATCATGCTGTTAATTGCAGATTCGTGTCATTCTTGTTTTGCTTGCCATTTGCAAACCGTGCATCCGTTTCCGGTGATCTTTATATCGATTTCGACCGAAATCATCTCATCTTTCCAGTGGCATGCTTGGTTTGCCATGTTACTGCCATGTTCATCATTTTCCTTCCGGAGCACGCATATGCATCGCATATCATATCTTGCATATCATACATGTTTTGCATCATGTTGCTTGTGCATTTCTCGTGGTTGATTGTGGTTCGGTTTGTTTGTGTTCTTTTCTTGGGTAGAGCCGGGAGACGAGTTCGTGAACGAGGAACCTGTTGAGTACGCTTACGAGGATCAAGCTTTCGACAACTTTGAGAACCTTGCAGGCAAGATGACCACCCCTCGATATCACTTCTATCTTTGCTTTGCTAGTTGTTCGCTCTATCGCCATGCTACGTTACCTATCACTTGCTATATCATGTCTCCCATTTTGCCATGTCAGCCTCTAACCATGCTTTCCTAGCAAACCGTTGTTTGGCTAAGTTACCGCTTTTGCTCAGCCCATCTTATAGCGTTGCTAGTTGCAGGTGAAGTTGAAGTTGGTTCCATGTCGGAACATGGATATGTTGGGATATCACAATATCTCTTATTTAATTAATGCATCTATATATATTTGGTAAAGGGTGGAAGGCTCGGCCTTATGCCTGGTGTTTTGTTCCACTCTTGCCGCCCTAGTTACTGTTATACCGGGATTATGTTCCTTGAGTTTGCGTTCCTTACGCGGTCGGGTGATTTATGGGACCCCCTTGACAGTTCGCCTAGAATAAAACTCCTCCAGCAAGGCCCAACCTTGGTTTTACCATTTGCCACCTAAAACTTTTCCCCCGGGTTTTCGCGAGCCCGAGGGTCATCTTTATTTTAACCCCCCGGGCCAGTGCTCCTTCGAGTGTTGGTCCGAACTGAGTAGACTGCGGGGCCCCCTCCTGGAAACTCGAGGTCTGGTTTTACTCGTAGGATGTCTCATCCGGTGTGCCCTGAGAACGAGATATGTGCAGCTCCTATCGGGATTTGTCGGCACATTCGGGCGGCTTTGCTGGTCTTGTTTTACCATTGTCGAAATGTCTTGTAAACCGGGATTCCGAGACTGATCGGGTCTTTTCGGGAGAGGGTTTATCCTTCGTTGACCGTGAGAGCTTATGATGGGCTAAGTTGGGACACCCCTGCAGGGTATTATCTTTCGAAAGCCGTGCCTGCGGTTATGAGGCAGATGGGAATTTGTTAATGTCCGGTTGTAGAGAACTTGTCACTTGACCCAATTAAAATACACCAACTGCGTGTGTAGCCGTGATGGTCTCTTCTCGGCGGAGTCCGGGAAGTGAACACGGTCTGAGTTATGTATGACGTAAGTAGGAGTTCAGAATCACTTCTTGGTCATTGTTAGATGACGACCGCTCCGTTGCTTCTCTTCTCGCTCTCTCTTGCGTATGTTAGCCACCATATATGCTTATAGCCGCTGTAGCTCCACCTCATTACACCATCCTTTCCTATAAGCTTAAATAGTCTTGATCTCGCGGGTGTGAGATTGCTGAGTCCTCGTGACTCACAGATTCTACCAAAACAGTTGCAGGTGCCGACGATGCTAGTGCAGATGATGGGGTCGATCTCAAGTGGGAGTTCGACGAGGAACGTGGTCGTTGCTATGTGTCTTTTCCTGATGATCAGTAGTGGAGCCCAGTTGGGACGATCGGGGATCTAGCATTTGGGGTTGTCTTATTTTCATCTGGATTTTGACCGTAGTCGGTCTATATGTTTGTATTTTGGATGATGTATGAATAATATTTATGTATTGTGTGAAGTGGCGATTGTAAGCCAACTCTTTATCCCATTCTTGTTCATTACATGGGATTGTGTGAAGATGACCCTTCTTGCGACAAAACCACTATGCGGTTATGCCTCTAAGTCGTGCCTCGACAAGTGGGAGATATAGCCGCATCGTGGGCGTTACAGTATGCCGAGTTCTTTGGCTAGCCGGAGACCATGTATGAGCGCCTCGTACTCGGCCACGTTGTTGGAGGCGGCGAAGTGGATTTGCAGCATGTATCTGAGTTTGTCGCCTTTGGGAGAGGTGAGGACGATGCCGGCTCCCAAGCCGGTGCGCATGTTGGACCCGTCGAGGTGCATCCGCCAATGGGTAGAGTCGGGAGCCGGCGGTAGGTACTGGGTCTCGGCCCAGTCAACGAGGAAGTCGGCCAACGCTTGGGACTTGATGGCGGTGCGGGGCTGGTAGAAAATTGTGTACGGTGCCAATGCAATGGCCCATTTAGCCACCTGGCCGGATGCATCCCGGCTGCCTATGATCTCGGCCAGCGGGGCAGTGCACACGACCGTGATGGGATGCTCTTGGAAGTAGGGCTTCAGCTTCTTGGCGGCGAAGTACACCCCATAGCACATCTTCTGGTAATGCGGGTAGTTTTGCTTTGAGCTGGATAGTACTTCGCTTAGATAATACACCGGCCTTTGGACTAGCTGGGCTCGGCCTTCTTCCGAGCGCTGGACCACGACAACAGTACTGACCACTCGGCTAGTCACGGCAATGTAGAGGAGCATGGGCTCCTTCTCAGTCGGCGCCGCCAGGACAGGTGGAGTGGTCAGCATCTTCTTCAGCTCATGGAAGGCTTGGTCGGCTTGGTCATTCCACTCGAAGTGAGTGGACTTCTTCATGAGTCGGTACAGGGGGAGAGCCTTCTCTCCTAGTCGGCTGATAAAGCGGTTTAAGGAGGCCAGGCACCCAATGAACTTCTGCACATCTCGCAATTTGGTGGGAATCTTCATCCTCTCGATGGCCTTGATCTTCACAGGGTTGCACTCGATGCCGCGTTCGGAGACCAGAAAGCCTAGCAGCTGGCCGGCTGGTACTCTGAACACGCATTTCTCGGGGTTGAGCTTGATCTGGAATCGGCGCAAGTTGGCAAATGTTTCTTTGAGGTCCTCCAGCAGGGTGTCGCGCTTCTCTGTCTTCACCACAATGTCGTCTACGTAGATGTGGGCATTTCTGCCGAGTTGCTTGAGGAGGCATTTCTACATGCAACGCTGAAAAGTGGCACCGGCATTCCTTAAGCCGAATGTCATAGTCAGGTAACAGAAAGCTCTGAATGGTGTGATGAAGGCAGTCTTCAGGCGGTCTGCTGGGTCCAACTTGATTTGATGGTACCCTGAATAGGCATCCAAAAAACTCAACAGCTCGCATCCGGCCGTGGAGTCTATCACTTGGTCAATCCGTGGCAAAGCAAACGGATCTTTGGGGCAGGCCTTGTTGAGGCTGGTGTAGTCTATACACATGCGCCACTTGTTGTTCTTCTTCAATACCAAGACGGGGTTGGCAAGCCACTCTGGAAAAAATACTTCCATAATAAAGCCAGCAGCGAGGAGCCGGGCTATCTCTTCTCCTACGATTCTTCGCTTCTCTTCTGATAGTCGGCGGAGGGGCTGCTTGACCGGCTTCGCATCGGCTCGGACATGTAATTTGTGCTCGGCGAAATCCTTCGGGACACCCGGCATGTCCTTTGGGGACCATGCAAAGACGTCTCAATTCTCACGGAGGAAGTCGACGAGCTCGCCTTCCTATTTACTGTCCAGGTTTGCCCCAATGACAGCAAACCTTTCCGGGTTCTTTGGGTCCAGAGGTATCTTCTTCGTCTCCTTGGCCGGCTGGAAGGAGCCCTGCGCATCATAATCTTTGGGGCTGGGGGACAAGGCCGGCTGCTTGCCGGCCATGGCCACAACCCTTTCCAGCATCTTCTTCTCTTCTGCCACTACGAGGGACTCGGCCAGCCGACTGCTGGCCATAGCGCACTCGATGGACTTCTTGTAGTCACCGGCTATAGTGATGATCCCCTTCGAGCTCGGCATCTTCATCTTCAGGTAGGCGTAGTGGGGCACAGCCATGAACTTGGCCAGAGCAGGTCAGCCAAGCAAAGCATTGTAGGGGCTCTCCAGATCCACTACCTCAAACCAGATCGCTTCTCGGCGAAAATGATCCTTGTCTCTGAAGAGAACATCCATCTTGATCTTGCCGATCGGGGAACAAGACAAGCCGGGCACGATGCCATGGAACACGGTCCGGCTTGGCATGAGCTGCTTCGCCTTGATGTTCAGCTTCTCCATGGTATCGCGGTACAGTTTATTGATACTGCTTCCGCCATCAATCAGGACGCGGGAGAATCGGGCAGCTCGCCTCTCCGTCGCGAGGGTGACATCCAAAACTAGTGCATAGGAGCCAGGGGATGGCATCACCTCTGGGTGGTCGGCCTAGCTCCAGTTGATGGGCTTCTCGGACCAGTGCATGAACTCGGGGGTGCTAGCGGCGACTGCGTTGATCTCTTGGTGCTGACGGCGCCGACTATGCTTGTCTTCAACTTGGCTTGTGAAGACGACGTAGGCGGCGTGCTCTTCAGGGAACTCATCTTGAATGGCTCCGGCTGCTGGTCGAGCCGCCGGCTGCTGGGGGGCTGGAGGCGGCGGGCCGGGAGGCGGTGGCAGCACCAGCCCCTCGCCCTTGGAGATTCGCGTGAGCCAGTGGCACTTTCGGGTCGTGTGGTTGGACGGCTTCGCGCCGCTGTGGAACTTGCAGGGGGCGTCGAGAGTCTGCTCGTAGGAGAAAGCCGGCTGCCAAGCCGGCCTGCCACCCTTCTTCTTGGGAGCGGGCCGCTCTTCGGGCTGCTCATCTTCAACTGTAGCCACTTGCCGACTGGTGGAGGGCGGCATAGGGGCCTTGCGCTTGTGATCATTCTGGTAGGGGCGCCGATTGGAGTTGCCAGCCGGCGTCTTGGGAGCCGGAGCGATCACCTTCCCAGAGGCGTCCACTCGAAGCTCGGTCTTCATAGAGGAGTCGGCCATGGCGTACTTGTCCGTGATGATCAGCAGTTTGTCGAGGGTAGCCGGCTCGTCGCAGAGGAGTCGGTGCTTGAGGAGGGTACCCTCTCGGCACCCGGCAGTGAAGTACTCGCTGGCCTGAACCTCGTGCACACCCTCGCAGGAGTTGCGGAGCTCGGCCCACCGCGTGAGGTAGTCGCGGGTCGACTCGTTTGGCCCTTGGACGCATAGGGAGAGCTGGCGAGGCTTGGGAGGCCGCTTGTACGTGCTGGTGAAGTTACGGACAAAGACTTCTGTGAAGTCCAGCCAGCTGTTGATGCTGTAGGGCTTGAGGTTGTTGAGCCAGGTGCGCGCCGTGCCCTGTAGCATGAGGGGGACGTACTTCACGGCTACGCGCCGATTGCCATTGGCTATGGTGACAGCAGTAGAGTAGTCGATGAGCCAATCCTCCGGCTTCACAGAGCCGTTGTACTTAGGCGTGTCTCTGGGGAGCGAGAACCCTTTGGGGAAGGGCTCGTCGCGGATGTGGGGGCCAAAGCATGGCGGACCGACATCGTCTTCTTCTTCTAGCACCAGGGACCAAGCCAGGCGGTCGATCCGGTGGCGGGCGTCGTTCTCGCCGACTCCTTCGCGGTGGCCTAGTCGGCCACCAAGAGTCGGATGCGTGATAGGCGGCGGGGTGGGGTATCTCTCCCCTCGAGGCGGGGGAGGAGGCGGATTTCCTTGGCGCTCCACCGCTCGAGGGCGGCCTTCCGCGTCGCGCTCGATGGTCATGCGAGTCTGGCTGTGACTAGCAGCCGGCTCCTTGTATTTCCTCACACGGGCACCGCTCGCAGTCGGCGACCGGGATGTCGCGGCGTGCTCCCGGCACGGGGGAGGACTCTCAGCGCGACCACCGGCCTCGTGCCGTCCTGCGGCCGCGTCGATCAGCTGCTGGATCCGCCTTGTCATGTAGGGGAGCTCATCGGCTCCCAGCCCATTTAGCTCTTCAGCGGCCGCCTGAGCGGCTCGCAGATTCTCGAGCGGGGTGGCGTAGACGGGGCGGTCTGCTCCCAGCATGCTTGCGACAGCCGCGCCGCGCTTCTGGACGAAGCCGGCTCAGCTCGGCCCGCCAGGAGGCGGCGTGCCAAAGGCGGCGCGGTCGACTTCACGCTGGTGAGCCGCGGTGAGGCGTCTCATAGAGGCTATCTTCTGGCCTTCCGTGATGAGGGCGAGGCGGCGTGCCTCCAAGGTCTCGGCGTCGGCGTAGGCCGGGATGGCGACGGATAAGTCGTGCATCACCGCTTGCAGTGCGTCGTGGGCGTTCTCGCCCGAGTTGGCGACGTGGCTGATGACCAACACTTCGGTGACAGCGCTGCTGCCGCTGTCAGGTCGAGGGAGAGGGTCGTCGAAGACCACCATGTCGGAGGGGTAGGCGTCGAGTGATGCCGTGTTGGAATCGACAAGCATCGGGTCTGTGGAGCCGACCGACTCCAAGTCTACAGCAGGCTCACCGGAGACGTGAAGTTGGTCGAGGAGGCTGACGAGGCGGCTCTCGGGGTAGTCCGTGCCAGCGTCGGACGCGGGCTCATCAGAGATGCGAGTCTCGCCGAGCAGATCGGCGAGGCAGCTCGCTGCGCAGGCGTCGTCGACGCCTTGCAGCGCGTCGGGGCAAGCGCCATCGGGCGCAGCAGGCTGGCTGCACTCGCGGGGGAGAAAAAGGGTTCCCGTCCAGAACAGGTCTCCGGACGATGGTGCACCTGGCCCCATGGTGGGCGCCAAATGTCGGGTGGTAGGTGCGACATATGCCAACGGGTGTCTTATCATTGTGGGAGCCAGTAAGACGTCGCCGGTGCCTGGAAACGGGATGAGGCGAAGACATGCACGCCGGCAAATCTTACCTAGGTTCGGGGCTCTCCGTGGAGATAACACCCCTAGTCCTGCTCTGCGGGGTCTCCGCATGATCACTAGATCGAAATGAGTAGCTACAAGTGCTCCTTGAGCTGTCGGATTCGAGGGAGAAGAAGAGCAAGGCTAGCTCTCACATTCCTCTCTATATGGTGTGTGTGTGTAACTCTATGAGACCAACCCTTTGCATGGGTGCCCCGGGGGGTTTATATAGGCCTACCCCAATGGGGTACAATTGTAATCCGGCTGGGCGCGGGCCCCAGCCGTCAGTGTCTGTGTTCGCCGGCTTCTCCGCCGGCCATTGGGGCCCGCCGACTGGTGGGTCCCACCGGCTGCCGGCCTCTTGGTCGACAGGCCGGCCCCACCGCCTGGGGATCTTGTTGGCGGCTGGTTACTGTAGCCTCGCCCCTGATGACGAGGGATTTGTCGAGGTAAGCGTGGCTACAGTGTGCCGCCTTGTGGGCTCTCACTCTAGCCTTACCTCGTCTTGTCTCCTTACTGTGGCACATGTTTCGAGGGAGGGGGTAGCCGGCTTCTGGGGGCCGGCTACGCCCCCGGCCGACTAGGGGAGTCCAGGCTGCCTTCGAGCGTCTATCTGGCTAAAGGGGCCGCCGCCCGCGGGCCGTACTGGCCTCGGTCGTGGATGACATCGAGGCCAACATGGCTACAGTGCCGCGCCGGGCGGGAGATGGTTGACCCGTACGGCGTCCTGTGGCCATGCCTGCTTCGGGATTCGGGGGTAGTGGGCTGTACTGTGGCCACGCCCCGTCTTATCTCCGTTATTTGGGCGTAGTTTTGGTGGGTGCGGTCTTGGCCGGCTTCTTGGAGTCGGCGTTCTTCATGGCCGGCTCTTGGGAGTCGGCGTTCTTCATGGCCGGCTTTTGGGAGTCGGTCCTTTTGGTGCCGGCTTCCTGGAGTCGGCCATCTCGTAGCTATCTTGGGGGAGGTTTCTGGGAATGGGTCGCCTTCTGAGAGTCGGCCCCTGGGATAGCCGGCCGGGGGAAGGCGGCTCTGTGCTTCGAATGCTTGAAGGCTCAAATGGCCTGATAATTTCTTGAGAAGCCAGGGGGAGTCGGTTAGGCTACCCGTGGCTATTTACTTCGACAAGTACATTATATACGGGCTTCCAATGTGCGTGAAATTATCACCTTTATATACAACTTCTCCAAACATGGAAAGCATTGCAGCAAGCCAATAATCTTATTCAGATCAAAACTATTCATTTGGATATATAAGATCTTTTCAGAATCCAGCACCATTGATAGGCTATCCATGGAGAAACTCTTCATTGAGCATAGAACATAATATTAGTACAAAATGTGTACTCCGAGATGATATATAACTTATGCGCAAAAATTTAAAATGCAGCTTATGGTTACAAGTGTAGATGATAATATAAAGTACCTGAAGAACTGTGGAGCCAAACACCATATTGAAATGAGCACACAGATCATGTATTACACCCACAGTTATTTGCGACGGTGAATAACTAGAATCAAGGATCAACCTTTGAAGTGAAGGGGCATCTTGGATGATGAGCTGCCTTCCGTCAAAAGAAATTCCAATTCTTACAAGGTTAATCGACTTTATTTGGAGACAACCGATTCTAACTGTGAAAACAAGCACCAAGCACTCTATGGCAGGGCAACTGGAGTGGATGATGCTGTGCAATGAGGCCTCCGATATACGAACCTGCACAGGTGAAAGTTTCTTGAGAAATGGGAGTCGAAGGTTTAGTACCAGATTGTCTCGTAGGTAGCACAACGCAAAGGTGGCGGTGTGGAGAGAGGAGGAAAACCGCGAGATGGATATCGGTGCTGAGGGCACATGTACATGGCGTTCGGTATCTGGTAGGTGATTTCCAGGGTGTCGGTGTCAAAACCGGCGGATCTCGGGTAGGGGGTCCCGAACTGTGCGTCTAGGATCGATGGTAACAGGAGACAGGGGACAGGATGTTTACCCTGGTTCGGGCCCTCTCTATGGAGGTAATACCCTACTTCCTGCTTGATTGATCTTGATGAATATGAGTGTTACAAGAGTTGATCTACCACGAGATCGTAATGGATAAACCCTAGAAGTCTAGCCTATGTGTATATGGTAATGAATGTATATCCTTTCCGGACTAACCCCTCCGGTTTATATAGACACCAAGGGGATCTAGGGTTTACATGGAGTCGGTTACATAAGAAGGAATCTTCATAATTGGTCGCCAAGCTTGCCTTCCACGCCAAGGAGAGTCCAATCTGGACACGAGTATGGTCTTCGATCTTCATGTCTTCACAGCCCATCAGTCTGGCCCAATGAATAACAGGCCAGACGCCCGAGGAACCCCTTAGTCCAGGACTCCCTTAGTAGCCCCTGAACCTGGCTTCAATGACGAGGAGTCCGGCGCGCATATTATCTTCGGCATTGCAAGGTGGGTTCCCTCCTTCCGAATTCCGGATTAGGCTCCGGATGTAGTAGATATATTCGGACCTGTGTATATATTTGCAGAAAATACAATATTCCACGAGTCTAATTTGTTGATAACTGTTTATGACATCGCATCACGCCTGCCCGGTTACTATTTCCAACCGTTGGCTGGCACGTCACCCCACGTCTCGGGACGCGGTTTTACTGGCACGTCTTGCCAAGGCAGAGATCGTGCTCCCTTATTCACGGGATTTTCATTAATGCAAGCGTGGGTAACCCAACCATCCCCTGGGTACAATTCTCTGGGGATAGGTAAGTTTCGAGAACCAGGTGGATACGCTTAGTATTTGGGGTCTTTATATAGGGTCCCAGACTCGTCTTCTTCCTTTGCGCTTGCTTCTTCCTCAACCCTAGCCACCCCAAGTTCCAACCCTCGGGTTCCCATCGCCACCATCCCTAATCATGTCCGGATCCATCCGTCAAGGCCGGTGGGTGGCTTCTTTTGTCACAGAGGAGGATATTGCGAAGCTCCGCGCAGCGAGGTATCTGACCCCGGAAATCCTTCATCGGCTTCCTGCACAGGGGCAGGTCGACCCTACCCCCAAATCCAGCGAGAGGGTAGTGTTTGTGTCCCACTTCCTCCATGGGTTATGGTTCGCGCTTAACCCCTTTGTCCGGGGGCTCATGTTCTACTATGGGCTAGACTTTCACGATCTGGCCCCGGACTCTATTCTCCTCATCTCGACATTTATCGTCACGTCTGAGGCCTTCCTCCGGACTCCTCCGCACTTTGGTTTGTGGCTCAAGACCTTTGACGTGAGGCCGCAGGTGACAGAGGAGGAGCAGGCCGAGTGCGGCAGCGTCACAATAGGCAAGCTTGCCAGCGCGGTTTGGTTTGAAGGATCTTTCGCCAAGTCTTCCGACCTATGGCAGCAGGGGTGGTTTTATATCAACGAGCCGCGGGGCTCCAAGTGGGCGGCTACGCCTGTGTTCCGACCCGACCCTCCAATTCAGCTTGCTTCATGGATCAATATGGGACTAGACCGGGGATCCGTCAATGAAGTGCAGGCTCTGCAAGGTCGCATCCGAAGCCTTACCGAGAAGGGCATCGGTCTTGTGAATGTCGTTCAAGTAATGCTAGTCCGCGGGACCCTGCCATGTCAGTGGCGGCTCTCTGTATGTGGGAGTTTAATCCAGAAGGGAGGCGGCCTCTTCAGCACTTCTTCGGCACCACGCACGAAGGAATGTGGAAATTATATTTCGGGGAACGAGAGCAATGGCCTGACACCACCGAAGACGTCGGGCTTGACTGCAATCATCCGGACACTGCGGTAAAGTATTCAAACTCTGAACACCTTCCATTCAACCATCTCTTCACAAGATACTGAACAATCCATCCCTATACAAGACTAGATAAAGAAAGCGGTGTTAATCTGGTGTCCGGCGCCCCTTCCTGAAGACTCTGCGACCGCCCTGCTGAGGAGGATGTTGATTCCGACACCGTACCAGGTGTCTGCAGAGGGGGCGAGAGAGGGGAGCCCAGAGGTGATGCCCGCCCTGAGTATGAATTAGATGCTGTGTTCGGGGAAACCGAAACCCTTTTGCCCGAGGGCAAAGGTGCAAAGGAAGCCCTCCATGGCAAGAAGAGGGCCGCTTCTGAAGATCGGGCGGGGAAACCTTCCAAGAAAGGGAAAACGCCATCGTTGGGCGGCCTGGGCCGGGCAAGCGGCGTTGATGTAGAGCTTTATGATGAGGACGAACCTCTGGCCAAACCGTGAGTGCAGCAGGGCATTTTAATCATACCTGATTCCTTTCTTATTACCGAAGAAATCCTCCAACGTATGTACGTCCTCGCAGGTTAACGCCTGGTGTTTCTCAATTGTCGTCCTCCTCGGGAGACCTTCTTCCAGAGATGATGGAGAGTGACATGCCTTCTCCAGCCTCCTCGCCCAACAGGGCAGATGATTCAGAGGTATCGTCCCGGGGGGCTCCTCCCGATCGACAAGTAGCGCAGGAAACGAAGAAGGCGTTACCCGAAGGTGGTGCCTCTGTCACTCAGGGTTCGGGAGTCAAGCATGACCGCCCTGAACTATCCGGTTTACAGCCCGAGATAATTCTGGAGGCGAGTGGGCTGATTCCTTCAAAGGAATGCTGCACTCCGGCGGCGGTTTCCGGAGACCCAGGAGCGCCGAAAACACTGATAGTCATGCTACGACAAGCGTCCGTTTCGGAGGAGCACCGTGCCTTGATGGCTACGGTGGTCAACAAGGTTTTATCCGCAAAGAGCGGGTTGAACGAGGCCTTCACGAGCCTTCTGAGGGTTTTTGAGGTTTGTGATGTAACTTTGCCAATGGAATTTTATTGACAGAATACACCTGTTGTATATGAAGTAGCCCCTGAGACTCGGATTGCCTTCTAAAGGAGGCGATCGGAGGATCGAAAAGATATGCTCAGGTACTAACCTTGATTTAACATGGAATACAGGCTGCCTCCCCTCCTGCGGCTACCCGAAATACGGAAGTGGCCGAACTGCAGCGAAAGCTGGATATTGCGGAGGATGACATTGCATTGATCAACAGGCGTCTTGACGACTCGCAAGGTATATATTTCGAGCATTCCTTACACCAATGTGCTTGTATTTTAAGCCTGACTCTAAAAAGAGTTTTATATTTCATGTGCATGAATGCAGATGGTGCTGCCGCCGTGGAGGCCCTTCGGGCGGAGCTAGTCCGAGCCAAGAAGTAGGCCCGGTTTAGTACCGCGGCTGCCGAAAAGGCGTCAGCTGAGTTGAAAGCCGAACAAGCTGCGCGGCGCCAAGACCAGGAGAAGATGTCCACCATGGCGCATGAATTAGAGAATGCGGCTAGCCGCTGTAAACTTCTTGAGAAAGAAAGCAAAGCCAAAACGGCTGAACTTGACAAGGCCTTACGAGAGGCGAGAGAAGCGCGGTCTGAATCCAGAGCGGCCCGTGAGGAGATCTGGCAAGCTGTGGATATTGCGGCTGGCAAGCCCTTTTTGCTGCAGACTAAGTTCGGTGATCTGAACTATGCTCAGCTTAACCACGTATGGAGTTCTCCGGACAAATTTTTAGAATTGCCGAAGAGTTCTTCCGATGTGGCGCGGTTTTACCATGCACAAGAGGGGTGTGCAACGGAGAAGCTTTTTTGGTCACAATTCGGCGCATCAAAGCGCCCTCTGCTGCTGAATGAACAGATGTCCTAGTGGGCTGAGCTGCATAAGATATCCGGCGCTGCCATGAAGAACTTCATAGTCCGGTTGTGGCCGACCAGCCTGTTCCGAGTAGTTATTTTGTCCTGGTGCAGCGGCTTGTTGACGTTGTGCCACATATCGACGCTGTGAAGGATCGGCGTGCATTGAAGATGCACGGATGGCCTTTGCCCGAGTCAAAATGTTATGGGGAAAGATGAACGCCATCGATATTGCGCAAGGAGTCCGCCCAAGGGCAAGGACCGTTGTGAGCCGGAGCACTATTTTGAAGACGTCCTAGAGGCCGCCCGGTTGATAGAGGGTCAGTGCTCGAAAGACATAATGTTCGACTAATGTGTGTAAGGGTTGTAACAGACAACTTTATAGTTAATCTATTTATATTTTGCTCAAAAGCTTGAATTCCTCCTGTGCGGCCGTTTTAGTATAATCTGAAAGTTTTCTAGTCGTCGGCTTCAGCCCCCTCGTAGGAACTACAGGGGTGTTCGAAAAAACATTTAATCACTCTTTACCCAACGTCTTGGTCCGTAAAGGAGGTGATAATGCGGCGAACCAGGCAATCGGACTATAGGGCGTTAACACTTTCACTTACCCATAGGAGTTTTATCGTGATGCTACGACATAGCCCCTGGTATGTATACGGCGTATTGTAATATGGTGCCTTACATATTTTTATCTCAAAAAAGATCCTTCATGTGACACGGAGAATCGCTAAAGATTCGAATAAGTCGTCAAGTGGTTGACCAGCTCTCACCGCATCATGACAGTCAGTTTTCGGCTTTCTCTACTGAGGTGCTCATCCGGTCTAGGCCAGGGCACAATCGCAGTAGTTCTCCCTTTACTACCCTAGCCGATAGAGTGGAACGTAGGGTAGCAAGCACAGGAGCCGGGCAACCCAGCTATTGACCAAAGATAATGATTCGGAGCTGATGCATATAAGGCCAAACTTGCGACGCCGAAGTACGCTATAGAGCTGTTCGGACTTTTACTGGCGACTCGTTTGTTCCCATATCGGGCCCCTGGCAAGTTATGCCGAGGTGCGTCTTGTAAGGCAGCCGTTACGGCCGGCCTCATTGTAGAAAGATCATGGAAGATTAGTTCAGATGATGTTTACTAGGAGCGGAGCAATATGCCAATGATAAATATATAAAAAGTAAAAACCGCAACCTGACTATTTGACATGCTCGAGGTCGGGAACGGAGGAGAAAGGCATAGTACAGGCTCAAGAATAAAGAGTGCGGTCTACAAAAATTTATTTTGGACCTCCTGTCTAATGTCTGCGCTGCCCGTCCTCGGGGAGGGGGAATCCTTGACGGAAGTAGCCCCTTAGGTGAGTGTACAGATCCGAACTCTGATGGAGTCCGATGTAGATGCTGTCCTGATGGTCACCTATTTTTAAGAGATAATAAAGAAAAATAAGGAAAAATGGATAAAAGACGTTACGGGAATGCAGGCAGGGTTGTGCATATTGTGCTTCCGGCGATGGCCATGGTATCTTGAGTGCGTAGTGATGTATGCCTGGTGTGAATCTTGCCAATATAGTAGGTGGGTGGCGGAAGCCAAATTGCTATTTCCGTTCCGGGAGTGGTCGAACTTCAGAGGGAAACTGTTTCTGGCCACTGGTGTTCGGCTGGCGAGCCGCTCCGTCGTCTTTATCTAATGGTGGCCTCCTCCCCTTGTGCTCGGCGTTAAGCCTGCATGCCTGCTTGAAGACCTGCTATCTCTTGAGCACTGCGTTGGTTTTCCCTTGAAGAGGAAAGGGTGATGCAGCAAAGTAGCGTAAGTATTTCCCTCAGTTTTTGAGAACCAAGGTATCAATCCAGTAGGAGGCCACGCACGAGTCCCTCGCACCTACACAAACAAATAAATCCTTGCAACCAACGCGGTAAGGGGTTGTCAATCCCTACACGGTCACTTACGAGAGTGAGATCTGATAGATATGATAAGATAGTATTTTTGGTATTTTTATGATAAAGATGCAAAGTAAAATAGAAGGCAATAAAAATAACTAAGTGTTGCAAGATTAATATGATGGAAAATAGACCCGGGGGCCATAGGTTTCACTAGTGGCTTCTCTCAAGAGCATAAGTATTTATGGTGGGTGAACAAATTACTGTTGAGCAATTGATAGAATTGAGCATAGTTATGAGAATATCTAGGTATGATCATGTATATAGGCATCACGTCCGAGACAAGTAGACCGACTCCTGCCTGCATCTACTACTATTACTCCGCACATCGACCGCTATCCAGCATGCATCTAGAGTATTAAGTTCATAAGAACAGAGTAATGCTTTAAGCAAGATGACATGATGTAGGGGGATAAACTCATGCAATATGATATAAACCCCATCTTGTTATCCTCGATGGCAACAATACAATACGTGCCTTGCTGCCCCTACTGTCACTAGGAAAGGACACCGCAAGATTGAACCCAAAGCTAAGCACTTCTCCCATTGCAAGAAAGATCAATCTAGTAGGCCAAACCAAACTGATAATTCGAAGAGACTTGCAAAGATAACCAATCATACATAAAAGAATTCAGAGAAGATTCAAATATTGTTCATAGATAAACTTGATCATAAACCCACAATTCATCGGTCTCAACAAACACACTGCAAAAAGAAGATCTCATCGAATAGATCTCCACGAGAGAGGGGGAGAACATTGTATTGAGATCCAAAAAGAGAGAAGAAGCCATCTAGCTAATAACTATGGACCCGAAGGTCTGAGGTAAACTACTCACACTTCATCGGAGAGGCTATGGTGTTGATGTAGCAGCCCTTCGTGATCGATGCCCCCTCTGGCGGAGCTCCGGAACAGGCCCCAAGATGGGATCTCACGGGTACAAAAGGTTGCGGCGGTGGAATTAGGTTTTTGGCTCCGTATCTGGTAGTTTGGGGTACGTAGGTATATATAGGAGGAAGAAGTACGTCGGTGGAGCAACGTGGGGCCCACGAGGGTGGAGGGCGCGCCTGGGAGGGGGGGTAGGCACGCCCCCTACCTCGTGCCCTCCTGGTTGATGTCTTGACGTAGGGTCCAAGTCCTCTGGATCACGTTCGTTTAGAAAATCATGTTCCCGAAGGTTTCATTCCGTTTGGACTCCGTTTGATATTCTTTTTCTGTGAAACTGTGAAATAGGCAAAAAACAGCAATTCTGGGCTGGGCCTCCGGTTAATAGGTTAGTCCCAAAAATAATATAAAAGTGTATAATAAAACCCAATAATGTCCAAAACAGGATATAATATAGCATGGAACAATCAAAAATTATAGATACGTTGGAGACGTATCAAGCATCCCCAAGCTTAATTCCTGCTCGTCCTCGAGTAGGTAAATGATAAAAACAGAATTTTTGATGTGGAATGCTACTTGGCATAATTTCAATGTAATTCTTCTTAATTGTGGTATGAATATTCAGATCTGAAAGATTCAAGATAAAAGTTCAATATTGACATAAAAATAATAATACTTCAAGCACACTAACTAAGAAATTATGTCCTTTCAAAATAACATGGCCAAAGAAAGTTCATCCCTACAAAATCATATAGTTTAGTCATGCTCCATTTTCGTCACACAAGAATGCTCTCATCATGCACAACGCTTATGACAAGCCAAGCAATTGTTTCATACTTTAGTAATCTCAAACCTTTTCAACCTTCACGCAATACATGAGCGTGAGTCATGGATATAGCACTATGGGTGGAATAGAATAGAATGATGGGGGTTATGTGGAGAAGACAAAAAGGGAGAAAGTCTCACATCAACGAGGCTAATCAATGAGCTACGGATATGCCCATCGATTGATGTTAATGCAAGGAGTACTGATTTCCATGCAACGGATGCACGAGAGCTACAAATATATGAAAGCTCAACAAAAGAAAGTAAGTGGGTGTGCATCCAACTTGCTTGCTCACGAAGACCTAGGGCATTTTAGGAAGCCCATTGTTGGAATATAGAAGCCAAGTTCTATAATGAAAAATTCCCACTAGTATATGAAAGTGACAAAACAAGAGACTCTCTATCATGAAGATTATGGTGCTACTTTGAAGCACAAGTGTGGTAAAAAGGATAGTAACATTGTCCCATCTCTCTTTTTCTCTCATTTTTTTGGGCCTTCTTTTTTATGGCCTTTCTCTTTTTTTCCTCACTTGGGACAATGCTCTAGAAAATGATGATCATCACACTTCTATTTATTTACAACTCAATGATTACAACTCGATACTAGAACAAAGTATGACTCTATATGAATGCCTCCGGCGGTGTACCGGGATATGCAATGAACCAAGAGTGACATGCATGAAAGAATTATGAATGGTGGCTTTGCCACAAATACTATGTCAACTACATGATCATGCAAAGCAATATGACAATGATGAACGTGTCATGATAAACGGAACGGTGGAAAGTTGCATGGCAATATATCCCGGAATGGCTATGGAAATGCCATAATAGGTAGGTATGGTGGCTGTTTTGACGAAGATATAAGGAGGTTTATGTGTGAAAGAGCGTATCATATGATGGGGTTTGGATGCACCGGCGAAGTTTGCACCAACTCTCAATGTGAGAAAGGGCAATGCACGGTACCGAAGAGGCTAGCAATGATGGAAAGGTGAGAGTGCGTACAATCCATGGACTCAACATTAGTCATAAAGAAGTCACATACTTATTGCAAAAATCTACAAGTCATCAAAAACCAAGCACTACGGCATGCTCCTAGGGGGATAGATTGGTAGGAAAAGACCATCGCTCGTCCCCGACCGCCACTCATAAGGAGGACAATCAAAGAACACCTCATGTTTCAAATTTGTTACATAACGTTTTCCATACGTGCATGCTACGGGACTTGCAAACTTCAACACAAGTATTTCTCAAATTCACAACTACTCAACTAGCACAACTTTGATATCACTACCTCCATGTCTCAAAACAATCATCAATCATCAAACTTCTCTTAGTATTCAACACACTCATAAGAAAGTTTTTACTAGTCTTGAATACCTAGCATATTAGGATTATTTAAGCAAATTACCATGCTGTTTTAAGACACTCAAAATAATCTAAGTGAAGCATGAGAGAATAATAGTTTCTATAAAACAAAAGTTACCACCGTGCTCTAAAAGATATAAGTGAAGTACTAGAGCAAAAACTATATAACTCAAGAGATATAAGTGAAGCACATAGAGTATTCTCATAATTTCCGAATCATGTGTGTCTCTCAAAAGCTGTGTACAGAAAAGATGATTGTGGTAAACTAAAAATCAAAGAATAAAATCATACAAGACGCTCCAAGCAAAACACATATCATGTGGTGAATAAAAATATAGCTCCAAGTAAAGTTACCGTTGGAAGTAGACGAAAGAGGGGATGCCTTCCGGGGCATCCCCAAGCTTTGGCTTTTAGGTGTCCTTAGATTATCTTGGGGTGCCATGGGCATCCCCAAGCTTAGGCTCTTGCCACTCCTTGTTCCATAATCCATCAAATATTTTACCCAAAACTTGAAAACTTCACAACACAAAACTCAGCAGAAAATCTCGTGAGCTCCGTTAGCGAAAGAAAACAAAACACCACTTCAAGGTACTGTAATGAACTCATTCTTTATTTATATTGGTGTTAAACCTACTGTATTCCAACTTCTGTATGGTTCATAAATGTTGGGGAACGTAGTAATTTCCAAAAATTTCCTACGCACACGCAAGATCATGGTGATGCATAGCAACGAGAGGGGAGAGTGTTCTCCACGTACCCTCGTAGACCGAAAGCGGAAGCGTTAGCACAACGCGGTTGATGTAGTCGTACGTCTTCACGATCCGACCGATCAAGTACCGAACGCACGGCACCTCCGAGTTCAGCACACGTTCAGCCCGATGACGTCCCTCGAACTCCGATCCAGCCGAGTGTTGAGGGAGAGTTTCGTCAGCACGACGGCGTGGTGACGATGATGATGTTCTACCGACGCAGGGCTTCGCCTAAGCACCGCTACAGTATTATTGAGGTGGACTATGGTGGAGGGGGGCACCGCACACAGCTAAAAGATCAAATCAATTGTTGTGTCTTTGGGGTGCCCCCTGCCCCCGTATATAAAGGAGCAAGGGGGGAGGTGCGGCCGGCCAGGAGGAGGCGCGCCAGGAGGAGTCCTACTCCCACCGGGAGTAGGACTCCCTCCCTTCCTTGTTGGATTAGGAGAAGGGGGGAAAGAGGAGGGAGAGAGGAAGGAAAGGGGGGCGCCGCCCCCCTCTCCTTAACCTATTCGGACTAGAGGGGGAGGGGCGGGCGGCCCTGCCCTAGCCGCCTCTCCTCTTCTCCACTAAGGCCCACTATGACCCATTAAACCCCCGGGGGGGTTCTTGTAACCCCCGGTACTGCGGTAAAATCCCGATTTCACCCGGAACACTTCCGATATCCAAATATAGGCTTCCAATATATCAATCTTCGTGTCTCAACCATTTCGAGATTCCTCGTCATGTCCGTGATCACATCCGGGACTCCGAACAACCATCGGTACATCAAAACATATAAACTCATAATATAACCGTCATCGAAACTTTAAGCGTGCGGACCCTACGGGTTCGAGAACTATGTAGTCATGACTGAGACACGTCTCCGGTCAATAACCAATAGCGGAACCTGGATGCTCATATTGGCTCCCACATATTCTACAAAGATCTTTATCGGTCAGACCGCATAACAACATACGTTGTTCCCTTTGTAATCGGTATGTTACTTGCCCGAGATTCGATCGTCGGTATCTCAATACCTAGTTCAATCTCGTTACCGGCAAGTCTCTTTACTCGTTCCGTAATACATCATCCCGCAACTAACTCATTAGTTGCAATGCTTGCAAGGCTTAAGTGATGTGCATTACCGAGTGGGCCCAGAGATACCTCTCCCACAATCGGAGTGACAAATCCTAATCTCGAAATACGCCAACCCAACAAGTACCTTCGGAGACACCTGTAGAGCACCTTTAAAATCACCCAGTTACATTGTGATGTTTGGTAGCACGCAAAGTGTTCCTCCGGTAAACGGGAGTTGCATAATCTCATAGTCATAGGAACATGTATAAGTCATGAAGAAAGCAATAGCAACATACTAAACGATCGAGTGCTAAGCTAACGGAATGGGTCAAGTCAATCACATCATTCTCCTAATGATGTGATCCCGTTAATCAAATGACAACTCATGTCAATGGCTAGGAAACATAACCATCTTCGATCAACGAGCTAGTCAAGTAGAGGCATACTAGTGACACTCTGTTTGTCTATGTATTCACACAAGTATTATGTTTCCGGTTAATACAATTCTAGCATGAATAATAAACATTTATCATGATATAAGGAAATAAATAATAACTTTATTATTGCCTCTAGGGCATATTTTCTTCAGTCTCCCACTTGCACTAGAGTCAATAATCTAGATTACACAGTAATGATTCTAACACCCATGGAGCCTTGGTGCTGATCATGTTTTGCTCGTGGAAGAGGCTTAGTCAACGGGTCTGCAACATTCAGATCCGTATGTATCTTGCAAATTTCTATGTCTCCCACAAAATCCTGGATGGAATTGAAGCGTCTCTTGATGTGCTTGGTTCTCTTGTGAAATCTGTATTCCTTCGCCAAGGCAATTGCACCAGTATTGTCACAAAAGATTTTCATTGGACCCGATGCACTAGGTATGACACCTAGATCAGATATGAACTCCTTCATCCAGACTCCTTCATTTGCTGCTTCCGAAGCAGCTATGTACTCCGCTTCACACGTAGATCCCGCCACGACGCTTTGTTTAGAACTGCACCAACTGACAGCTCCACCGTTCAATGTAAACACGTATCCGGTTTGCGATTTAGAATCGTTCGGATCAGTGTCAAAGCTTGCATCGACGTAACCATTTACGACTAGCTCTTTGTCACCTCCATAAACGAGAAACATATCCTTAGTCATTTTCAGGTATTTCAGGATGTTCTTGACCGCTGTCCAGTGATCCACTCCTGGATTACTTTGGTACCTCCCTGCTAAACTTATAGCAAGGCACACATCAGGTCTGGTACACATCATTGCATACATGATAGAGCCTATGGCTGAAGCATAGGGAACATCTTTCATCTTCTCTCTATCTTCTACAGTGGTCGGGCATTGAGTCTTACTCAACTTCACACCTTGTAACACAGGCAAGAACCCTTTCTTTGCTTGATCCATTTTGAACTTCTTCAAAACTTTGTCAAGGTATGTGCTTTGTGAAAGTCCAATTAAGCGTCTTGATCTATCTCTATAGATCTTGATGCCCAATATATAAGCAGCTTCACCGAGGACTTTCATTGAAAAACTCTGATTCAAGTATCCCTTTATGCTATCCAGAAATTCTATATCATTTCCAATCAACAATATGTCATCCACATATAATATCAGAAATGCTACAGAGCTCCCACTCACTTTCTTGTAAATACAGGCTTCTCCAAAAGTCTGTACAAAACCAAATGCTTTGATCACACTATCAAAGCGTTTATTCCAACTCCGAGAGGCTTGCACCAGTCCATAAATGGATCGCTGGAGCTTGCACACTTTGTTAGCTCCCTTTGGATCGACAATTCCAGTTGCATCATATACAACTCTTCTTCCAGAAATCCATTCAGGAATGCAATTTTTACGTCCATTTGCCAAATTTCATAATCATAAAATGCGGCAATTGCTAACATGATTCGGACAGACTTAAGCATCGCTACGGGTGAGAAGGTCTCATCGTAGTCAATCCCTTGAACTTGTCGAAAACCTTTCGCAACAAGTCGAGCTTTATAGACAGTAACATTACCGTCAGCATCAGTCTTCTTCTTGAAGATCCATTTATTCTCAATGGCTTGCTGATCATCGGGCAAGTCAACCAAAGTCCACACTTTGTTCTCATACATGGATCCCATCTCAGATTTCATGGCCTCAAGCCATTTTGCGGAATCTGGGCTGACCATCGCTTCTTCATAGTTCGTAGGTTCGTCATGGTCTAGTAACATAACCTCTAGAACAGGATTACCATACCACTCTGGTGCGGATCTTACTCTGGTTGACCTACGAGGTTCAGTAACAACTTGGTCTGAAGTTCCATGATCATCATCATTAACTTCCTCACTAATTGGTATAGACATCACAGGAACCGGTTTCTGTGATGAACTACTTTCCAATAAGGGAGCAGGTACGGTTACCTCATCAAGTTCTACTTTCCTCCCACTCACTTCTTTCGAGAGAAACTCCTTCTCTAGAAAGGATCCATTCTTAGCAACGAATGTCTTGACTTCGGATCTATGATAGAAGGTGTACCCAATAGTCTCCTTTGGGTATCCTATGAAGACACATTTCCCTGATTTGGGTTCGAGCTTATCAGGTTGAAGCTTTTTCACATAAGCATCGCAGCCCCAAACTTTAAGAAACGACAACTTTGGTTTCTTGCAAACCACAGTTCATAAGGCGTCGTCTCAATGGATTTCGATGGTGCCCTATTTAACATGAATGCAGCCGTCACTAAAGCATAACCCCAAAATGATAGCGGTAAATCAGTAAGAGACACCATAGATCACACAATATGTAGTAAAGTACGATTACGACGTTCGGACACACCATTACGCTGTGGTGTTCTGGGTGGCGTGAGTTGCGAAACTATTCCGCATTGTTTCAAATGTAGACCAAACTTGTAACTCAAATATTCTCCTCCACGATCAGATTGTAGAAACTTTATTTCTCTTGTTACGATGATTTTCAACTTCACTCTGAAATTCTTTGAACTTTTCAAATGTTTCAGACTTATGTTTCATTAAGTAGATATACTCATATCTGCTTAAATCATCTGTGAAGGTGAGAAAATAATGATACCCACCGCGAGCCTCAACATTCATCGGACCACATACATCTGTATGTATGATTTCCAACAAATCTGTTGCTCGCTCCATAGTTCCGGAGAACGGCGTTTTAGTCATCTTGCCCATGAGGCACGGCTCGCAAGTACCAAGTGATTCATAATCAAGTGGTTCCAAAAGTCCATTAGTATGGAGTTTCTTCATGCGCTTTACACCGATATGACCTAAACGGCAGTGCCACAAATAAGTTGCAATATCATTATCAACTCTGCATCTTTTGGCTTCAACATTATGAATATGTGTATCACTACTATCGAGATTCATCAAAAATAGACTACTCTTTAAGGGTTTATGACCATAAAAGATATTACTCATATAAATAGAACAACCATTATTCTCTGATTTAAATGAATAACTGTCTCGCATCAAACAAGATCCAGATATAATGTTCATGCTCAACGCTGGCACCAAATAACAATTATTTAGGTCTAATACTAATCCCGAAGGTAGATGTAGAGGTAGCGTGCCGACGGCGATCACATCGACTTTGGAACCGTTTCCCACGCGCATCGTCACCTCGTCCTTGGCCAGTGTTCGCTTAATCTGTAGTCCCTGTTTTGAATTGCAAATATTAGCAACAAAACCAGTATCAAATACCCAGGTGCTACTGCGAGCTCTGGTAAGGTACACATCAATAACATGTATATCACATATACCTTTGTTCACCTTGCCATCCTTCTTATCCGCCAAATACTTGGGGCAGTTCCGCTTCCAGTGACCAGTCTGCTTGCAGTAGAAGCACTCAGTCTCAGGCTTGGGTCCAGACTTGGGTTTCTTCTCTTGAGCAGCAACTTGCTTGCTGTTCTTCTTGAAGTTCCCCTTCTTCTTCCCTTTGTCCTTTTTCTTGAAACTGGTGGTCTTATTAAACATCAACACTTGATGCTCCTTCTTTATTTCTACCTCCGCAGCTTTTAGCATTGCGAAGAGCTCGGGAATCGTCTTATCCATCCCTTGCATGTTATAGTTCATCACGAAGCTCTTGTAGCTTGGTGGCAGTGATTGAAGAATTCTGTCAATGACGCTATCATCCGGAAGATTAACTCCCAGTTGAATCAAGTGATTGTTATACCCAGACATTCTGAGTATATGCTCACTGACAGAACTATTCTCCTCCATCTTGCAGCTGTAGAACTTATTGGAGACTTCATATCTCTCAATCCGGGCATTTGCTTGAAATATTAACTTCAACTCCTGGAACATCTCATATGCTCCGTGACGTTCAAAACATCGTTGAAGTCCCGGCTCTAAGCCGTAAAGCATGGCACGCTGAACTATCGAGTAGTCATCAGCTTTGCTCTGCCAGAAGTTCATAACATCTGGTGTTGCTCCTGCAGCAGGTTTGGCACCTAGCGGTGCTTCCAGGACGTAATTCTTCTGTGCAGCAATGAGGATAATCCTCAAGTTACGGACCCAGTCCGTGTAATTGCTACCATCATCTTTCAACTTTGCTTTCTCAAGGAACACATTAAAATTCAACGGAACAACAACACGGGCCATCTATCTACAATCAACATAGACAAGCAAGATACTATCAGGTACTAAGTTCATGATAAATTTAAGTTCAATTGATCATATTACTTAAGAACTCCCACTTAGATAGACATCCCTCTAATCCTCTAAGTGACCACGTGATCCATATCAACTAAACCATAACTGATCATCACGTGAAATGGAGTACCTTTCAATGGTGAACATCACTATGTTGATCATATCTACTATATGATTCACGCTCGACCTTTCGGTCTCAGTGTTCCGAGACCATATCTGCATATGCTAGGCTCGTCAAGTTTAACTTGAGTATTCTGCGTGTGCAAAACTGGCTTGCACCCGTTGTAGATGGACGTAGAGCTTATCACACCCGATCATCACGTGGTGTCTGGGCACGACGAACTTTGGCAACGGTGCATACTCAGGGAGAACACTTTTTATCTTGAAATTTAGTGAGAGATCATATTATAATGCTACCGTCAATCAAAGCAAGATAAGATGCATAAAAGATAAACATCACATGCAATCAATATAAGTGATATGATATGGCCATCATCATCTTGTGCTTGTGATCTCCATCTCCAAAGCACCGTCATGATCACCATCGTCACCGGCGCGACACCTTGATCTCCATTGTAGCATCATTGTCGTCTCGCCAATCTTACGCTTCTACGACTATTGCTACCGCTTAGTGATAAAGTAAAGCATTACAGGGCGATTACATTGCATACAATAAAGCGACAACCATATGGCTCCTGCCAGTTGCCGGTAACTCGGTTACAAAACATGATCATCTCATACAATAAAATTTAGCATCATGCTTTGACCATATCACATCACAACATGCCCTACAAAAACAAGTTAGATGTCCTCTACTTTGTTGTTGCAAGTTTTACGTGGCTGCTACGGGCTGAGCAAGAACCGTTCTTACCTACGCATCAAAACCACAACGATAGTTTGTCAAGTTGGTGCTGTTTTAACCTTCGCAAGGACCGGGCGTAGCCACACTCGGTTCAACTAAAGTTGGAGAAACTGACACCCACCAGCCACCTGTGTGCAAAGCACGTCGGTAGAACCAGTCTCGCGTAAGCGTACGCGTAATGTCAGTCCGGGCCGCTTCATCCAACAATAACGCCGAACCAAAGTATGACATGCTGGTAAGCAGTATGACTTATATTGCCCACAACTCACTTGTGTTCTACTCGTGCATATGACATCTACGCATAAAACCAGGCTCGGATGCAACTGTTGGGGAACGTAGTAATTTCAAAAAAATTCCTGCGCACACGCAAGATCATGGTGATGCATAGCAACGAGAGGGGAGAGTGTTGTCCACGTACCCTCGTAGACCGAAAGCGGAAGCGTTAGCACAACGCTGTTGATGTAGTCGTATGTCTTCACGATCCGACCGATCAAGTAAAGAACGCACGGCACCTCCGAGTTCAGCACACATTCAGCCCGATGACGTCCCTCGAACTCCGATCCAGCCAAGTGTTGCGGGAGAGTTTCGTCAGCACGGCGGCGTGGTGACGATGATGATGTTCTACCGACGCAGGGCTTCGCCTAAGCACCGCTACAGTATGATCGAGGTGGACTATGGTGGAGGGGGGCACCGCACACGGCTAAAAGATCAAATCAATTGTTGTGTCTTTGGGGTGCCCCCTGCCCCCGTATATAAAGGAGCAAGGGGGAGGTGTGGCCGGCCAGGAGGAGGCGCACCAGGAGGAGTCCTACTCCAACCGGGAGTAGGACTCCCTCCCTTCCTTGTTGGATTAGGAGAAGGGGGGAAAGAGGAGGGAGAGAGGAAGGGAAGGGGGGGGGGGCGCCGACCCCTCTCCTTGTCCTATTCAGACTAGAGGGGGAGGGGCACGCGGCCCTGCCCTAGCCGCCTCTCCTCTTCTCCACTAAGGCCCACTATGGCCCGTTAAACCCCCCGGGGGGGTTCCGGTAACCCCCGGTACTACGGTGAAATCCCGATTTTACCCGGAACACTTCCGATATCCAAATATAGGCTTCCAATATATCAATCTTCATGTCTCGACCATTTCGAGACTCCTCGTCATGTCCATGATCACATCCGGGACTCCGAACAACCTTCGGTACAGCAAAACATATAAACTCATAATATAACCGTCATCGAAACTTTAAGTGTGCGGACCCTATGGGTTTGAGAACTATGTAGATAACCAATAGCGGAACCTGGATGCTCATTTTGGCTCCCACATATTCTACGAAGATATTTATTGGTCAGACCGCATAACAACATATGTTGTTCCCTTTGTTATCGGTATGTTACTTGCCCGAGATTCGATCGTCGGTATCTCAATACCTAGTTCAATCTCGTTACCGGCAAGGCTCTTTACTCGTTCCGTAATACATCATCCCGCAACTAACTCATTAGTTGCAATGCTTGCAAGGCTTAAGTGATGTGCATTACCGAGTGGGCCCAGAGATACCTCTCCGACAATCGGAGTGACAAATCCTAATCTCGAAATACGCCAACCCAACAAGTACCTTCGGAGACACCTATAGAGCACCTTTATAATCACCCAGTTACGTTGTGACGTTTGGTAGCACACAAAGTGTTCCTCCGGTAAACGGGAGTTGCATAATCTCATAGTCATAGGAACATGTATAAGTCATGAAGAAAGCAATAGCTACATACTAAACGATCGAGTGCTAAGCTAACGGAACGGGTCAAGTCAATCACATCATTCTCCTAATGATGTGATCCCATTAATCAAATGACAACTCATGTCAATGGCTAGGAAACATAACCATCTTCGATCAACGAGCTAGTCAAGTAGAGGCATACTAGTGACACTCTGTTTGTCTATGTATTCACACAAGTATTATGTTTCCGGTTAATACAATTCTAGCATGAATAATAAACATTTATCATGATATAAGGAAATAAATAATAACTTTATTATTTCCTCTAGGTCATATTTTCTTCAATAAACTCTTTTACTAGCTATAGATTGATCAAAATAAGCAAACAATACACGAAAAACAGAATCTGTCAAAAACAGAACAGTCTGTAGTAATCTGTAACTAACGCAAACTTCTGGAACTCCAAAAAATCTACCAAAATAGGACGACCTAGACAATTTGTTTATTGATCAGCAGAAATTGGAATCAATATTTTATCACGTTCTGGTGATTTTTAACAACTATTTTCGTGAACAGAAAGTTTCTGGAATTTTCAGCAAGATCAAATAACTATCATCCAAGAAGATCCTATAGGTTAAACTTGGCACAAACACTAATTAAAACATAAAAGACATCTAACCAGAGGCTAGTTCAAAGATTTATTCCTAAATAGAAGCAAAAAGCAAAAAAAATAAAATTGGGTTGCCTCCCAACAAGCGCTATCGTTTAACGCCCCTAGCTAGGCATAAAATCAAGGACAGATCTAGGTATTGCCATCTTTGGTAGGCAATCCATAAGTGGCTCTCATAATAGATTCATAAGGTAATTTTATTTTCTTTCTAGGGAAGTGTTCCATGCCTTTCTTTAACGGAAATTGGAATCTAATATTCCCTTCCTTCATATCAATAATTGCACCAATCGTTCTAAGGAAAGGTCTACCAAGAATAATAGGACATGAAGGATTGCAATCTATATCAAGAACAATAAAATCTATGGGCACATAATTCCTATTTGCAACAATAAGAACATCATTAATTCTTCCCATAGGTTTCTTAATAGTGGAATCGGCAAGGTGCAAGTTTAGAGAGCAATCATCAAAATCATGGAAACCTAGCAAATCACACAAGGTTTTGGAATCGTGGAAACACTAGCACCCAAATCACACAAAGCATAGTATTCACGATCTTTAATTTTAATTTTAATAGTAGGTTCCCATTTTTCATAAATTTTTCTAGGGATAGAAACTTCCAACTCAAGTTTTTCTTCATAAGATTGCATCAAAGCATCAACGATATGTTTGGTAAAGGCTTGATTTTGACTATAAGCATGAGGAGAATTTAGCACGGATTGCAACAAGGAAATATGATCTATTAAAGAACAATTATCATAATTAAATTCCTTGAAATCCAAAATAATGGGTTCATTAATATCTAGAGTTTTGATCTCTTCAATCCCACTTTTATCAATTTTAGCATCAAGATCTAAAAACTCCGAATTTTTGGAACGCCTTCTAGGTAAAGGTGGATCATATTCAGTCCCATCATTATCAATATTCATATGGCAAAACAAATATTTAATAGGGGACACATCAATAACTTTTAGATCTTCATCTTTATTTTCATAGAAACTAGAAGAACACGCTTTCACACAGCAATCTTTCTTAGCACGCATCCTAGCGGTTCTTTCTTTGCACTCACCAATGGAAATTCTCATGGCTTTGAGAGACTCATTGATATCATGCTTGGGTGGAATAGATCTAAGTTTTAAAGAATCAACATCAAGGGAAATTTTATAAACGTTCCTAGCCAATTCATCAACTTTAAGCAATTTTTCTTCAAGCAAAGCATTGAAATTCTTTTGCGAATTCATAAATTCCTTAACACTAGTCTCAAATTCAGAGGGAATCTTATTAAAATTTCCATAAGAATTGTTGTAGGAATTACCATAATTATTAGAGGAATTACTAGGGTACGGCCGAGGATTAAAGTTTCCTCTTTACGCGTTGTTACCAAAATTATTCCTACCAACAAAATTCACATCCACAGATTCATTATTATTCTCAATCAAAGTAGACAAAGTAATATCATTAGGATTAGAAGAAACAATTTTATTAGCAAATAATTTCATAAGTTCATCCATCTTTCCACTCAAAACATTAATTTCTTCTATCGCATGCACTTTTTATTAGTAGATCTTTCAGTGTGCCATTGAGAATAATTAACCATAATATTATCTAGGAGTTTAGTAGCTTCTCCTAAAGTGATTTCCATAAAAGTGCCTCGCGCGGCCGAATTTAAAAGATTTCTAGAAGCAAAATTCAACCCGGCATAAATATTTTGTATAATCATCCACAAATTCAAACCATGCGTAGGGCAATTACATATCATTAATTTCATCCTCTCCCAAGCTTGTGCAACATGTTCATGATCAAGTTGCTTAAAATTCATAATATCATTTCTAAGAGAGATAATCTTAGCGGGAGGAAAATACTTAGAGATAAAAGCATCTTTGCACTTATTCCAAGAATAAATACTATTTTTAGGCAAAGACGAAAACCAAGCTTTAGCACGATCTCTAAGCGAAAAAGGAAATAGCTTCAATTTAACAATATCATTGTCCACATCTTTCTTCTTTTGCATATCACACAAATTAACAAAGCTATTTAGATGGGTAGCGGCATCTTCACTAGGAAGACCGGCAAATTCATCTTTCATGACAAGATTCAACAAAGCAGCATTGATTTCACAAGATTCAGTATCAGTAAGAGGAGCAATCGGAGTGCTAAGAAAATCATTGTTGTTGGTATTGGTGAAATCACGCAATTTAGTATTATCTTGAGCCATCATGACAAGCAAGCAATCCAACACGCGAGCAAACCAGAAGCAAACGAAAAAGAGGCGAACGGAAAAGAGAGGGCGAATAAAATGGCAAGGGTGAAGTGGGGGAGAGGAAAATGGCAAATAATGTAATGCGGGAGATAAGGGTTTGTGATGGGTACTTGGTGTGTTGACTTTTGCGTAGACCCCCCGGCAACGGCGCCAGAAATCCTTCTTGCTACCTCTTGAGCACTGTGTTGGTTTTCCCTTGAAGAGGAAAGGGTGATGCAGCAAAGTAGCGTAAGTATTTCCCTCAGTTTTTGAGAACCAAGGTATCAATCCAGTAGGAGGCCACGCGCGAGTCCCTCGCACCTACACAAACAAATAAATCCTCGCAACCAACACGATAAGGGGTTGTCAATCCCTACACGGTCACTTACGAGAGTGAGATCTGATAGATATGATAAGATAATATTTTTGGTATTTTTATGATAAAGATGCAAAGTAAAATAGAAGGCAATAAAACTAACTAAGTGTTGGAAGATTAATATGATGGAAAATAGACCCGGGGCCATATGTTTCACTAGTGACTTCTCTCAAGAGCATAAGTATTACGGTGGGTGAACAAATTACCGTTGAACAATTGATAGAATTTAGCATAGTTATGAGAATATCTAGGTATGATCATGTATATAGGCATCACGTCCGAGACAAGTAGACTGACTCCTGCCCGCGTCTACTACTATTACTCCACACATCGACCGCTATCCAGCATGCATCTAGAGTATTAAGTTCATAAGAACAGAGTAACGCTTTAAGCAAGATGACATGATGTAGAGGGATAAACTCATGCAATATGATATAAAACCCATCTTGTTATGCTCGATGGCAACAATACAATACGTGCCTTGCTGCCCCTACTGTCACTGGGAAACGACACCGCAAGATTGAACCCAAAGCTAAGCACTTCTCCCATTGCAAGAAAGATCAATCTAGTAGGCCAAACCAAACTGATAATTCGAAGAGACTTGCAAAGATAACCAATCATACATAAAAGAATTCAGAGAAGATTCAAATATTGTTCATAAATAAACTTGATCATAAACCCACAATTCATCGGTCTCAACAAACACACCGCAAAAGAAGATTACATCGAATAGATCTCCACGAGAGAGGGGGAGAACATTGTATTGAGATCCAAAAAGAGAGAAGAAGCCATCTAGCTACTAACTATGGACCCGAAGGTCTGAGGTAAACTACTCACACTTCATCGGAGAGGCTATGGTGTTGATGTAGAAGCCCTCCGTGATGGATGCCCCCTCCGGCGGAGCTCCAAAACAGGCCCCAAGATGGGATCTCATGGTTACAGAAGGTTGCGGTTGTGGAATTAAGTTTTTGGCTGCGTATCTGATCGTTTGGGGGTACGTGGGTATATATTGGAGGAAGGAGTACGTCGGTGGAGCAACAGGGGGCCCACGAGGGTGGAGGGCGCGCCCCGGGGGGGTGGGGGTGGGCGCGCCCCCTACCTCGTGCCCTCCTGGTTGATGTCTTGATGTAGGGTCCAAGTCCTCTGGATCACGTTCCCGAAGGTTTCATTCCGTTTGGACTTTGTTTGATATTCTTTTTCTGCGAAACTCTGAAATAGGCAAAAAACAGCAATTCTGGGCTGGGCCTCCGGTTAATAGGTTAGTCCCAAAAATAATATAAAAGTGTATAATAAAGCCCAATAATGTCCAAAACAGAATATAATATAGCATGGAACAATCAAAAATTATAGATACGTAGGAGACGTATCAAGACCCAACAGTTTCTGTTGGTATGATTGGCTGGCTTATCAGGGTGACCGTGAATCTGACAAGGTCGGTTCAATATCCTGTCAAGGGTGGATAGTCCATCCTGGTTTGCCTTTAATGGCTTCGCCCATTGACCGGGTTTCGGATTGTGAAATCCGTCGTTGGCCGCTTGTCGCGTAATCTTTCATTATTGTTGCGATTGTTTTGTTCGGTTCGTCGTGGCTTGCCGTTGCCGTCTCGGATTTCGGAAGTGCCCGGGTTGCTGGCGTTGTTGCTTTTACGAGCGAGCCAGTTGTCTTCTCCTGCACAAAAGCGGGTCATTAGAGCGGTAAGGGCTGTCAGGATTTAGGTCCTTCTTGGCCGAGGTGACGTGCTAGCCATTCATCCCGGACGCTGTGTTTGAAACCGGCAAGGGCTTTCGCGTCCGAACAGTCAACAATTTGGTTCTTTTTGACTAAGAACCTGGTCCAGAGCTCCCTGGCTGACTCGCTGGGCTGCTGGACAACATGACTCAAGTCATCGGCGTCTGGTGGCCGGACATATGTTCCTTGGAAGTTGTCTCGAAAGGCCTCTTCCAATCTTCCCAGTTGCGGATAGAATTTTCTGATAAACTGTTTAGCCAGTACCGAGCTGGCCCTTTGAGCTTGAGGGGTAGGTATTTATTGGCAGGAAGGTCGTCTCCGCGAGCCATGTGAATATGGAGGAGGTAATCCTCAAGCCATACCGCGGGATCTGTTGTTCCATCGTATGATTTGATGTTAATGGGTTTAAACCTTTTTGGTAATTCATGCTCCATTACCTCGTCAGTGAAGCAGAGAGGGTGTGCAGCTCCTCTATGTTGGGCCACACTATGAAGCACCTTCGGCGGACTCCGTTTACGGAGTTTGGACCAAGCATGGTTGGCTCTGTTGTGTCTGAATAGGTGACCATCATCACCGGTCGGGGCATGTCCCCGCGATCTGTATATTGGCTTTGTGTGTCCTGTTCTACCCTCCAGGTCCTGTTGGATGTCGTGACTGTTCCCCCGAGCTGTTGTGTTCTTGTTTTGACGTCCGGATGGGTTGGTATGATACTCTGCTTAGGCTGCTGCTTTGTCCGGACCGAACTGTGGTAGGCCTACAGCCTTATTCGAACGTGGTGTGGGCTCCGACGCCCTGCCATCGTATTGAGGGTGCCACTTGCTGTTGGGGTGGCTCTTGTCTGGGCCGATAAGGCCGTACTCTTCGGCGGCCAAGACCTCGGTCCATCTATCATTGAGCAAATCTGGGCTCGCTTGAAGCTGCAGCTGCTTCTTTCTTAGGCTCCTTGCAGTGGCTATGAGCTGGCGTTTAAAGCGCTCCTGCTCGAGGGGTTCCTTAGGCACGATAAAATCCTCGTTATCGAGGATCTCCTCTTGCTCGGAGAGTGGGAGATAATTGCTATCCTCTGAGTCTCAATATGTTGCCTGTTCATCAGGGCTGTCTTGCCCACCTTCCTGTTCTTCCTATTCGGATCCTACCTCAACAGGGTCTTCATCGTCCGGGGTATTGTCTTCTCTGGTGCTTGTGTTATTTTCTCTTGAGCGTCGTGACTTGGAGCGGTGCAAGGCGCGCTGGTGTTCGGAATATGCACCAGGAGGTTTATCCTCAACTGGGTCCTCCTTGTCATCGTCGAAAGTGTCGTTGGGTGTGTCTATCACACGTCGTACCATGAAGTGGCCATCCCGCGTCTAGCGGGTAGTGAGTTCTGGCCTTGCCCCTCATCGTCGTCCGTACCGTTGATGTCTTCGGGGCCGAGGTCAAGCGTGTTGGTTGGGTCTTCGACAGTGGCTATGAAGTGGGTGGCGGGTGGGAAGCAAAATTCTCCATCATCAGCCGTAAGTTCAAGCCGAACATAGTTCGGTGGCGAGTCGCGTGCCAGAGATAGGTTTTTTAGTGAGTTTAGTACATCGCCCATGGGCGAGTGTTGGAAGACATCTGCGGCGCTGAACTTGAAGATCGATAACCGATCGAGTTCGGCATCTGCAGACTCGTAGTGTTCGGAACCTGTGGCCGGGGACGAATCCGGGGTTCCGCTGATGCGGATATCATACGTAGTAGAATCTGTGCGCGGCTCCAACGCCGTGGAATCGGTAGCCCCCGTGATGGGGTTGAGCTTCCCATACTGGGACGACTTGATCTGCTCCGGATCTAAGGCCAGAGTTGCTGCGGGAGCTATCTCCTGGATGCGGCTTGATGACAGGTTTAAGCCATGTCCATCGAGGCGGCGGGGAGTGATTGCCGTGGTCTCGAATCCGTCGAAGATCAAGTCTCCACGGACGTCTGTAACGTAGTTCAAGCTTTCTGAATCTGACCTGATGGCCAGGGGCATAGCTGTCGATCTGCTCCAGATGGCCAAGCGAGTTGGCCCGCAGTACGATGCCGCCGAACATGAAGATTTGTCCGGGGAGAAAGGTTTCTCCCTGGACAACGTCATTACTGACGACCGAAGGGGCCATCGAGCCCTTTGCCGATGGCACAGTGGAACTCTCAATGAAAGCACCAATGTCGGTGTCAAAACCGGCGGATCTCGGGTAGGGGGTCCCGAACTGTGCGTCTAGGATCGATGGTAACAGGAGACGAGGGACACGATGTTTACCCAGGTTCGGGCCCTCTCTTTGGAGGTAATACCCTACTTCATACTTGATTGATCTTGATGAATATGAGTGTTACAAGAGTTGATCTACCACGAGATCGTAATGGCTAAACCCTAAAGTCTAGCTTATGTGTATATGGTAATGAATGTATATCCTTTCCGGACTAACCCCTCCAGTTTATATAGACACTGGGGGGATCTAGGGTTTACATGGAGTCGGTTACATAAGAAGGAATCTTCATAATTGGTCGCCAAGCTTGCCTTCCATGCCAAGGAGAGTCCAATCCGGACACGAGTATGGTCTTCGATCTTCATGTCTTCACAGCCCATCAGTCCGGCCCAATGAATAACAGGCCGGACGCCCGAGGACCCCTTAGTCCAGGACTCCCTCACAGGGGAATAGTAGAACTCAAGCAGCTGTAGTTCTGTCAATTCAGGGGATTTCAGCCATGCGTCCACCATGCAGGGCATGGTATGCTTGCTCAGGTAGCATGAAGGGATGCAAAGGCTTTGAACGGAGCCCTGGTGGGAGGAGATGATGGCTCTGGGGATTTCAAAATCATTGAAGAGAGATAGCTGACAACAGTCGAGATTAAGGGGAACCATGCGAGATAGAGGGCACCACTGAATTGAGAGGACTTGGGTGCGGTAGCAATACTTGGCGGGGAGAATCAAGATGATCTCCCTAAGGACGGCGTCTGGGAGATCGCTGATGCTGTCCACCCAAGATTCTACAGGTTCCTGGGATCCGGTGGGGGCGGGGTCGCCGCTTCTCCCCGCGCTGCCGGGTGTGGGATCTACTACAGGCGTCGCCGCTGGTGGGAGCCTCATCTTCTTGGCGCTAGGGTCAGCCGACTCCATTTTCCTCGAGGGCGTCGCGTCGCGCTCACGGATTTGAGCAGAGTAACGAATGACGAGCCTAGTTGTAGTGCAAGTGAAGAAGGGGAGCTGGGGGTTTTCTGTAGTAGTGAGGAAGAAGGGGAGCTGTGGTTTTACGTAGGAGTGAGGTGAGGAATTTGGGGGTACGAGTGGAGCGAGCTGACGTGAGGTGGGTAGGAGTGAGGAGGAAGAAGAGCACCCAGGTTTGTTTGGGGGGCGGTGTGCTAGGTGTGGGTAGCGCCACTCATTAAGTAAATATATGGGCTCTTGAATTGATTTCATTGTTTACTAGGGTGGATGGGCTGTTTTGTCTTGGGCCCAGATAAACAATTACTGCGAGTATAGTGAAGACACTCTACAGCTACCCAGAAAAACAATTACTACTAGTACAGTGGATACATTACCGCTTCTGGCTGCTCCTAGGTCATCGAAACATCTCCCTCTACTGAATGTCGTTTTACTTTTGTTCACCGACATGTGGGCCATGCCGCGCGCAGGCCCAAATGCCATCCACCAAATTAGAAGGCAGTATGCAGGCGGAGAGTCACCCCGGTCGTAGCGCGGCAGTAATGAGCCATCGAATCACAAAACCCCACCTCCCCGTAGTCTAAGTTTGACAGACGAAGCAACCATCATTTCACTCTTCGCTGAATCCCCTTCTCCCTCACCGTCTTCAAGAAAGCCAACACTCGCATCCACCACTATTCTTCTCTCCCAACGAAGGGAAGGTAAGCGGATCCATGATATTGGTATATTTTCGTTTAGAGAAAAGCAAAAAGAACTTTTGCAAAGCAGTAACCGATCCTCACTCTTTTTTTGTTTCTTTGTCATTGCAATTGTGTTTTCCTTTCAGTGGTCTCCTAGTATTCGTCATGTCGGTGTCCTAGGAACGGGGGTACCTAGACCTGCCTGCCTGCGACGTGGCTCCACCAATGGCCTAGTACGACCCATCTTCAGCAGCAACCACTCAAGACCCTCGCGAGGGGCCAAGCCTCGCGAGGCGGACGACACCAAGACCTCCTCAGGGGAAGCCTCACTAGGCTGGCTCCCGATGAGCGGAGATATCTATGCAAGGGGCACCTCCCGAGGTTCACGTGATGTGAGCCATGACGACCAAGGCCAGGAGGGCGCCAGCAGGTGCAGTGTACCAGTTTCCTCTTTGGTGCTAAAGAGGCAGGCACAGGCGATGATTCCTGAGGCGTAAGGCAGAGGTTTTCATATCGGTGCAACGAGACCAAGACCACCAGGATGGTAGGACGGAGGTCATCGCGGAGCCCACAGCTGCATCACCACCAGAGCCTTCAGCAGGCGAAGATCACCTTTTGTCAGGATAGCTTGTACTAGTTGTCTCCCTTCAAAATTGGCCGTTGTGGGATCCCTTCCAGCCTACATTTGGGAAGAGGACCAGGGCCTCTATAAATAGGACTAGCCACCACCATAGGAGGCAACTCATCTTGGATTAGATCCATTCCACAAAGGCCATCCCACCAGCTCACCGAGCTCAAGAACACCTCTCCTCAGGAGGCTGTTCTTACCTTGTACTTGTTCATCCTCAGCCTACGGGGCAATCCACCACACCACACTCGAGTAGTATAAACCCTCACACGGTGGCCCGAACCAGTATAAACCCTCATGTCTCCTTTTCTTTGGGTTCGGCGAGCTAGGCCCTGAGATCGTTGTGCGAGCGAGCTAGGGAGAGAGAGTTCTTCGTGGGCACCACAGAGTTCGAACCTTAAGGGTTTGCTGGAACCCAGAATCTGACATTTGGTGTGCCAGGTAGGGGTGCGCCGAAGCTTTTCCTCTGTCGATCCACGCTCCACTGCTCTGCCGCATCCATGGCTGACGCTCGCCGAACCCGTGCTGAACGTCCGGCTGCCCTTGCCGCTCGCATCGCTCAGACGGCGCCCGTTGGCGGAACTCCCCGCCGTTCTCCGTCACCCACTACCAACGCTGCCACCGGCCCAGCGGGGAACGAGCAGCAAGCTTCATCGCTGCATCCTTCTGTGCGGCGGGACGGACGCACCGCCACCCCGTCGTTGACTCCGGCCGGCTCGTCGTCCCACGCTCATCGTGCACCCACGGACGCGCTCCTCATTGCACGTGAGCTCCTGCGTTACCGCCCAGTCGACGACCTCTACGAAGACTGGCTGGACCGCATCGCCGAGCTTGTCAGCGCCGCTGGGGGCTCTCCCGCACCGTCCCCCTCACTGCCTCGCCCACCTCCAGCTGTGGGCGACGTGGCCCACAGAGCGCCTCCACCACCATCGCATCAAGATGCTACCCTTGCCCCAAGCCGCGCGGCCCCGCAACGCGACCCACCGCGCCAGGTACCCGCACACGAAGAAGGAAGCTGCCAAGAAGTCCCTCGGCCGCAAGAAAACGCTCCTGCACTCCCAACACCACCGCGTCAAGACTGCGCGCCGCCTGCGACTGTGGCGCGTGGATACCAGGACCAGGCTCCGCCTCCGCGACGGGCTCCGGTGATCACAGCAGGCTGCCGTGCCTTCACTCCCGAGTTGCGCAGCGTTGTCTCGCCCGGCAAGTTCAAGCCAGACCTGCCTCCGCGCTATGACGGCACCCCCGACCCTGCTGAGTTCCTGCAGCTCTATGAGCTGAGCATCGAGGAAGCCAACAGCGACGAGAAGGTCATGGCGAACTAGTTTCTCATGGCCCTCAAGGACGGCGCGCGCTCGTGGCTCCTAAACCTGCCCGCACGATCGATCTCCTCCTGGGGCGAGATGCGCGAGCGTTTCGTCACCAACTTCCAGGGCACTCGTGACCGCCCGCGTGCCGCTGGTGACTGGCGACGCATCAAGCAGCAGCCAGAGGTGACCCTGCAGAAGTACATCCAGTGCTTCAACAGTGTCCGCCTCAAGATCCAAAAGGTGATAGACGAGGCCATCATCTCTGCGTTGTCCGATGGCGTCCGCGATGTCAAGATGAAGGAGGAGCTCGCCATCCATGACGACCTATGCACGGCCCTGGAGATGTTCAACATGGCGACCAAGTGCGCAAGAGCTGAGGAAGGACGCCTTTCTCTCCTCGAGCTCCTATCCGCCGACCCGGAAGACAATAAGTCCAAGGTCAAGGACGTGAAGCGCAAGGGGGTTGCCGTGCTCGCGGTGGAGCCATAGATGGAGCACGGTCGTGACCACCCCGAGTCATCCAAGGCCAGCCGACCGTTCTGCGCCTTCCACAACGTTCACAGCCACAACACCAATGACTGTTAGGAGCTCAGGGCCATCCGCGATGGGCGCTTCACTCGATGCCCCGAGCGCAATGACCGGGGCTATGGCCTAGGAGGAGGACGAAGTGGAGGACGCTGGGACGACCGTGGCCCCCGTCAGGAGTGGCCGACCGACCTCGCGAGGACCGCTGGCAAGACTAGCCTCGTGAGGGCGCCTGGAGAGACCAACCTCGTGAGGACTGCCCCCACGGCAACGCTGGCCTCCCTCCGCTGCCGCCTCCACCAAGAAGGAACGACGACCATCATCGGGACAAGGGGGCTGGGGGCTTCTAGGAGCCTCGCGCCATCGCTTGCATCTTGGGTGGCGCTCAGGCCCCAGCCTCTCAGCGTATCTTCAAGCAGTTTGCTCGTGAGGTGAACGCGACCCTCCCGAGGCTCGAGGACACGCGCCCGCTCAGGTGGTCCAAGTGCGCCATCACCTTCAGCTCCTCCGACCAGCTCAAGTGCGCGGCAACTGCCGGCGCCCTCCCAATGCTCTGCTCGCCCATCATCAGCAATGTTCAAGTCGCCAAGACCGTCATCGACGGCGGCGCAAGCCTCAATGTCCTGTCCGTTGAGACGTTCGACCGCCTCCAAGTGACATACGATGAGCTACAACCTACCAAGCCCTTTCTCAAGAGTGATTGACGGCTCCACCACCCCGATAGGGCAGGTCCGCCTCCCTGTCACCTTCGGCCAGCACGCCAACTACCACACTGCGCTCATTGACTTCGACGTCGCCCACATCTGCCTGCCGTACAACGCCATCCTTGGGTATCCAGCCCTGGCCAAGTTCATGGCGGTGACACATCACGGCTAAAATGTCCTCAAGATGCCAGGAACCGGCGGCATCATCATGGTTGCCTGTGAGGAAAAGGCTCTCTCGAGCGCACTTACCAGGCGGCAGCAGCCGAAGACCTAGACAACGAAGGCGCCCTGTACCCTCCTGAGGCCATCACCAAGAAGAAGAAGTAGCTGCTCCACCAAGGGCCTCAGGAGAGCGGCGTTTCCAATGGCACAACCTCAGGACCTGCGCCCATGGACGGGGCGCCTCCCTCCCTCGCATAGGAAGGCGCGCCCGGCCCCCTCCTTAGGCTAGGCTCGGGGCTCTCCTCTTGAGGGCCTCAGACCTAGCCACCATCACGAGGGAGGCGATCGGGCACCACGTGGAGGCATGCTTCACTGCACGTTTCCCTCAAGAGGGCACAAGGCATGGAGCGTCTGGTGCTCAGGAGTTCATCACCAAGGCGACCTAGGGGCTTCAAGAAGCAAGGACCATACGCGGCGACCGCCGCACACCACCTGGCGCAGCTCCGCATCCTGGCAAGGACGACGAGCTGCGCGTCTGCATCGACATTCCAGGGCTCAACAGGGCTGCATCTCAGGGGCATTTCTGGCCTCCGCGCGTTGGTCGGTGCGAGGGTCCACCTCACAGCTATGTTCGCATGCCATTCGGCTTGCCGAACGCGGCTGTCACCTTCCAGCGCCACTTACGGAGAGTTCTGGCGACTCAAGAGGCCAGGCATCACGCAGTCCTGGTAGAGAGGGCGACGGTTCTTCATGAGCCGCCCGAGCCCCCGGAGCCTCCCGAGGCTCAGGACCCTGGCAACTTCTCCATCACGCATCTTTAGCTACCCCAACACCTCTCCAGCAACGGTATCAGGTGATTCTTTCCAGTTCATTCAGTTGGGGGCGCCCCTCGGGCAGCACTATCCCCAAGTCGCACGGGCCTGTCCCTGCGACGTGTATTCTTTTACATCTTTAGCTTACTCGATTGGGGGTGCCCCTCGGGCTGCATCATCCCTAGGCCGCTCGGGTCCATCCCAGTGGCATGTATCGTTCTTGCATCTATTTGAACTAACTTGCCTCATTGCTTGAGTCATTTCATGATCATCACCTGCTTGCCCATGACCCCTCGCGGCCACCCGCGTTGCTGACCGGCCTCCTGCTCATCCCGCAATGGGGGCTACACATGCTGGCACGGCGCTTGTGCTCAGGTCCGTCCCTGCAACGCTGACAAACCTGAGTGGTCGAGCTCTGGCTCGCGGCACGCCCCACGCATGTCACCTCACCAGGCCCTCAGTGCCTTCATCTTCTTGCGAAAAGACCAGCGACAGGACAGCAAACGCGATTGCAATCTGTATTGCTCCCTCACGCTAACCTGTAGGAATCTCCAGAGCCTGACAACGGGCGACACCGCAGGCTTCGTCCTTTTCTCCAGCAATTCGCTTGCGCGTTAAAAGGGGGGCTCCTAAGCATCGCATCTCAGGAGATCTTACTGACTCTCCAGCCCTCACCCCCTTGCCTTGACCACAGCATCACGACCTGGCATACCAGCGGCGGCTGAGCTCGCTCGAGGGTCGGGACCCGAGGACGCAGAGCACCTAGAAGGGCATGAAAAAGAGAGGGATGCTGGTGCGGGCCTAATCCAGCCATACCACCACCACTGACGCATGAATCGGGCACTGCACAAGGAAACCTCCTCAGGCTTGATAAGATACGTCACGTATTCAAGTGAGCCCAGCATGTGGCTTAGGATTTTCGGCTCCTGCAGCCTTGCTCTGGCAATGCCGCCTTCCTTTTCTGCCTTTAGGAAGCTGCTTGCACGCCAAGGGGGACCTCTTGAGCATCATGCCTCAGGAGCACTTACCAGACCTTGGGCCGCTCACCTCCTGGCATTTACCACGGCATCGCGACCTCGCATACCAGCAACAGCTGAAGCCTGCCCGGGGACTGGGACCTGTCGGCGTAGTGCACTAAGCTGCCGCAAGGACGAAAAGGGGGGACAATGCCGTAGCAAGATGAGCAATCACGAACTTCATAATAGAAATAACATCACTTCAAAAGCACTACATATTCTTTACACACCCCCACGGGGTTCATCTCGATTCCTCGCAGGTAACAAAACAAGAAGGCTTCCAGAAGTCATATCTACAAGCATCGCCGCTGATGCGAGCATCAACAGTGGGCCACGGGAGGCCGACGCCAAACCCATCCAGATCAACGGCGACGACAAGCGGATGCAGCTTGTCGTATGTGGGGTTCCGGCAAACCCTTGAGGTTCGAACACTGGGGTGCGTGCGAAGTCTTTCCCTCCTACCGATCTACGCCCTAGCTCGCAAAGATCTCGCGGACGAACTTGACGAACTCGCAACACAGAGAGACACGAGGTTTATACTGGTTCGGGCCACCGTTGTGGTGTAATATCCTACTCTAGTGTGGTGGTGGTGGATTGCATCTTGGGCTGATGATGAACAGTACAAGGGAAGAACAGCCTCCTGAGGTTGAGGTGTTCTTGTGGCTAGGCTCTCGATCGGGTTGGATCAAGCTAAGATGAGATGCCTCTACTATGGTGGCTAGCTCTACTTATATAGGCCCTGGTCCTCTTCCCAAATATCGAGCGGGAAGGGAGCCAACAACGGCGGGCAAATTTGAAGGGGGCAGCTAGTACAAGCTATCCTGACAAAAGCGGTCTTCGCCTGCGAAAAGCTCTGGTGGTGACGCCGTCTTGGGCTCCACGATGACCTCCGTCTTGCCGTCCTCCTGGTCTTGGTCCCGTTGCACCAATATAGCAACCTTTGCCTGATGCCTCGGTACTCTTCGCCTGCGCTGGCCTCCTTAGCACCAAAGAGGAAATAAGGACGCTGCGCGCGCTGGCGCCCGCCTGGTGCCGTTCGTCATGGCTCACGTCACGAGAGCCTCGTGAGGTTTTGCCCCGCCTTGATATCTCCGCTCCTCGCGAGCCTGCCTGGTTAGGCTACTCCAGAGGAGGTCTTGCGTCGTCCGCCTCGCGAGGCTTGGACCCTCGCGAGGGACTTGGATGCCTTGTTGATGAAGATGGGTCGTACGGCCTGCTGGCTTAGCCACGCTTTGGGCCGCAGGCAGGCAAGTCTGGGGACCCCCATTCCCAGAACGCCGACAGTAGCCCCCGGGCCCAAGGTGCGCTCGGGCTTGGCTTCACGGCGAAGCCAAGGGTCAAGTTCGGAGCACCGCGGGCCCCAAAAGCCTGCGGCCTCGGTTGACGCGTGGCGGTTGATTGGACGTGGGCGTCTCCGCTTCCCCACGCTGCCTCGGCGACTGCCCGACTTGACAAGTCCCTGTGACATGCAAGGAAAACCATCATTACCTGAGATCGTGGGAGACGCCGGTTGGCCTTCTCTTGTTATAAATGGGGTGTGGGGCGGAGCCCCCGCTGCTCATCTCTTCCTCGCGTGCTTGCTTCTTCTTTGCTTCATTGCTCGCAGTGCCTCCGATGGCGCCAGGAAGGAAGTTCTCTGCCGCCGAGAAGGGGAAGGCCCCTCGCGAGGGCCCCGGTTCCCCGGCGCCCAAGCGCGGTCGCGGCCGTCCGCGCAAGCACGCCGCGACCCCCGCCGTGGCCCACCGTCGAGGCGGCGCCGCGGCACGCGGAGGGGATCGTCCCAACCATGGCGGTCCAGTTGATGAGGGGAGGCGTGCTATGGTGGCGCGGCCTCCTCGTCCGCGCTTCCACACGGCGGAGGTGTCGCCGGAGTTTGTCGTCTGGTCGGAGAACCCGGCCGGCAACTGGCTCCAACTTCTGCGCTTCTTCGCTGGTGAACTGCCGGCCTCTGGTCCAGGAGGACTCTGGCTGCAGGCGGATGGCTGCTGCAGCAAGGCCTCTTGGGTTGCGGTCGAGACTTCCGCCGCGGGCAACCTGGCCCGCGGCTGGCAGACGTTCGCCCGCGCGCGCGGCCTGGGCCGGCGTTGCACGCTCCACTTCAAGTATGACGGTGGATCGACCCTCTATGTGAGGGTGTTCGGGGAAGATGGTCGCCGCGCCGGGTGCTGCCCCGAGACGAACGACAGTGAGGAGGTGCTCGGCCTTGGTGATGGTCGCGACGAGGATGAGGGCGAGCCTGCCCTCGGCGGCGACCGCGTCTCCTCAAGCCACGGCGGCTCTTCCTCCGGTGACAGCTCCAGCAGCGGTGCCTACGACCAGTCGCCGCACCTGCTTCGAAGGAGGCAGCGGGTAATCTCGTCGTCGCGCCTCCGTGAAGCGCGAGGAGGGGTCTGGCTAGGCTCGGGGCATCGCTGAGGGCCTGCCTCCGCGGATTGCTGCAACGCCGCTTTGTTTAGCTTTTTCTTTTCCCTGCATCAGAAAACGAAACCAGTATGGGCCCAGAGGGGCGTGTATCGAACTGTGGTTCTTTGGTTAATGCATTGTGCGTGTTATTCCCATGCCGTGTTGTTATTTTACGCAAAGATAACTTAACCTGGCGCGTTTGGGACGCCCTTTCCCTCACGAGGTGTCTGCGTTGCTCAGAAACTACAAAAAATTCGTTAGGGGGTGCACTAAAGGACCTGCCGTCCACCCAAGCCTTGATTTGGCGCTTTGTATCGCGGTACCCGAGGGGCACGGATTAGGAGAGATGTGCCAGCTTTCAGGCTCGAACGAGGGTGGCTCGCGAGAAGGCAGAGAGAAGAAAAATGCTCGCGCGAGAAGGCAGAGAGAAGAAAAATGCTCGCGAGGGCACCTGCCTAGCCCCCTCGCGAGGCATGCGAGAGAGAGAACATGAGCAAACCAGAGCCGAAAAATGCGGTAAAAGGCTAGGGAATCAAATCAGCAACGAACACCAAGAGCAACTTCGATTAAGGAAAAGCGAGCCAACTACGGAAAGCAAATGAAAAGCCGCGTCCGGCACCTAATCTAGTCTTCAAGTCTTCTCACCAGCGTGGAGCTAAGTGCTGTCCACTAGGCGAGGGAGGGAGCCCCAGGGCCTGAGGCCGGCGCTCCTGAGACTCCGGGGCGTGTACAGCCCCAACTCATTATTACGTGAGAGTGTCACGGGCGGCGATTCTTCACAGGCACCGGGCCTTCTTCACAGGCTCTGGGCCTTTCTTCGCAGGCTCTGGGCCTTGCTTCATTGGCTCTGGGCCTTGCTTCATGGGTAGAACTTCCTGAGGTGCTGGATGTTCCAGGCGTTTTGGATAGGTGTCCCTTTTTGCGTCTCCAGGCGCACGGCGCTAGGCCTGGAGATGTGGACGACCCTGAACGGGCCCTCCCACATGGGCGAAAGCTTGTGCAGCCCTTCCCTGGAGAGGACCCGCCTCAGGACCAGGTCACCCGTCTCGAGCGTCCTGGAGTGAATGTTGCGGCAGTGGTAACGCTGCAGCGATTGCTGGTACCTAGCCGCCCTTAATGCAGCTTCGCAACGACGTTCCTCCCCCCGCACGAGATCCATCCCCCGCATGGCGTCCTGCTGCGTTTCGTCGAATGCTACAACCCGCGCGGAGCGATGCTTGACTTCGTGAGGGAGGACTGCTTCGGCTTCGTAGACGAGGAAGAACGGAGTCTCTCCCGTTGGCTTGGTAGCTGTGGTGCGGATGGACCACAGCACGGACTGGAGCTCGTCGTGCCAGCCCCTGCCGCAGGCCTCCAGCTTCTTCTTGAAGGTTCTGGTCTTGAGGCCCCTCAGGACCTCTGCGTTGGCGCGTTCAGCCTGACCATTTCTCCTGGGGTGGGCCACTAAAGCGTAGCAGATCTGCGTTCCAAGGTTAGCACAGTAGCTTTTGAAGAGGTTACTAGTAAACTGTGAGCCGTTATCTGTGATGATGCGGTTGGGGACCCCGAAGCAGCTCATGAGGCCCTTGATGAACTTGACAGCAGAGCCGGCTGGAATGGTACGGACGGCTTCCACTTCCGCCCACTTGGTGAACTTGTCGATGGCGACATAGAGATAGCGGTAGCCCCCTGGCGCTCGGGGGAACGGGCCTAGGATGTCCAGCCCCCAGACCGCGAATGGCCATGTGAGCGGAATGGTTTGGAGGCCCTGAGCAGGCTGATGGATTTGCTTGGCGTGGAATTGGCAAGCTTCACAGGACTTCACCAGCTCGGCTGCATCGTTGAGTGCTGTAGGCCAGTAGAATCCGCTGCGGAACACCTTGCCGACGAGGGTCCGTGACGATGAGTGGTGTCCACAGTCCCCGCCGTGTATGTCAATCAGCAACTCCCTTCCTTGATCACTGGATATGCAGCGCAGCGTGACATCGTTTGGCCGTTTCCTGTATAACTCGCCGTCTTGGATACAGTATGCCGTGGCTTGCCGTGCCACGCGCTCCGCGTCCTCTTCCTTCTCCGGCAGCGTCCCGTGCGTCAGGTACTCCTTGAACTCCTTGGTCCAGCATTCCTCCTGGGGCTCGAGCGCGAAGAGCAGCCGAGCTCCCGAGGTCGGTCCACAGGCTGGGGCTCCTGTGGCCGGAGGCTGTGGGAGCTCCTCCCGAGGCTGAGTCGTGCTCGAAAGAGGTGGCGTAGCTGATGGCTTGAAGAGCCGCTCCTCGAAGACACGGGGCTCTTGCGGTTGCCGCTTGGACGCTCTCTTGGCGATGTCGTCGGCTTCCTTGTTGGTGCCCCGGGGCACGTGCTGTAGCTCAAGGCCCAAGAACTGTTTTTCCATCTTGCGCACCTCAGCGAGGTAGGCCTCCATATGCTCGTCCTTCGGCTCGTACACCTTGTTGGAGAAGTTGACGAGGAGTTGCGAGTCGCCTTTGATGGTTAAGCGCTTCACCCCTAGAGTCGCCGCAACCTTCAGGTCAGCTATGAGGCCTTCGTATTCTGCGATATTGTTGGAGACCTTCTCGCCGTGCTGAAAACAGAGTTGCACGGCGTAGTAGAGCTTGTCCTGAGTGGGCGAGATGAGCACTGCTCCAGCCCCCGCGCCCTGGTGCGCGAAGGCGCCATCGAAATACATGACCCAGCCGTCTGGTGCCTCGTTTCCTGGGCAGGTGGACCGGTTTTCTCCTTTCTCAAGAGCCGGGGCATCTGTCCATTCTACCACAAAATTGGCGAGCGCGGCTCCCTTGATGACCCTGGTAGTGCTGAACTCCAGCAGGAATGCTTGCAACTCGGTGTTCCACTTAGCAAGCCTTCCGGCTGAGTTAGGGCTCCTGAGTACCCTCTCCAATGGGTAGGCTGAGACAACCTTCATGGGGTGGTCCTGGAAGTAGTGCCGCAGCTTGCGCGAGGCCACCAAGAGTGCGAGCAGGAGCTTTTGCGGCATGGGGTAGCGCGCCCTCGCGTCCCGCAGTACGGTGCTGACGAAGTACACCGGGTGCTCGACGAGGGCTGGCACACTGTCGAGGCTCGGGTCCCCGCGGAGATTGTGGCATATCCTGAGGTGGTGGGTTTCCTGAGACCTGACCGTCCTTAGGAGCATCTGTGATGTTGCCCTGCTGAGCTTGGTCTTCTGCCGCCGATGGCCTTGCTGCGCCTTCCTGACCCCGCGCTGCATCAGCTCTGGCTTGGCGCGGCACACCCTTGTCTAGGCGCTCCTCCCGAACCGCCACCAGCGCCGCGCTGGCGGAGTACGGTGTGGCGGCAAGGTAGAGCACCAGAGGCTCGAGAGGTCGCGGTGCCACCATCACCGGAGGGCTGGTGAGGTATTTATTGAGGTCTTGGAAGGCTCGGTCGGCCTCCGGGGTCCACTCGAACGGGCCCTTCTTCTTCATGAGCTTAAAGAACGATAAGGCACGCTCGCCTAGCTTGGAGATGAAACGCCCTAACGCGGTCACCCGCCCCGCTAGCTTCTGCATCTCCTTGAGGGTCTGTGGTGGGCTCATGTCTTCGATGGCCTTGATCTTCTTCGGGTTCGCCTCGATCCCTCTATGGGATACGAGGAACCCCAGTAGCTTGCCAGGTTAAGCCTCAAGTTCACTTGGCGCAAGCTCTCGAAGGTCTCCTCCAAGTCTTGAAACAATGTTTGACCACTATGTTATCAACGTAGGCCTCTGTGTTTCTGTCGAGCTACCGCCCCAAGGCGATGTGCATCAACCGTTGAAAGGTTGCGCCCGCGTTGCGCAGCCTGAAGGGCATGCAGGTGTAGCAATACACCCCGCATGGCATCAGGAAGGCTGTCTTCTCCACATCCTCCACCGCCATCTTGATTTGGTGGTATCCTGAGAATGCATCCAGGAAACATAGCAAGTTGCACTCGGCGGTGGAGTTGATGATTTGATCGGTGCGTGGAAGCGGGAATGAATCTACGGGGCAAGCTTTTTTAAGGTTGGTGAAGTCGACGCACATCCGTTCCTTCCCTCCTTTCTTCGGTACCACGACGGGGTTCGCCAGCCATTCGGGGTATCGAACTTCTCAGATGGTACCTGCCGCCTACAGCTTGCGTGTCTCTTGGACGATGAAGGTCTGCTTCTCAGTGGACTGCCGTCTTGCTCGCTGCTTCACGGGGCGTATGTTGGGGCACACCCTTAGATGATGCTGGATCACCTCTCTCGGGACCCCTACCAGCTGATTGGGCTCCCACGCGAATATCTCCTTGTTCGCGCGCAAAAACCTCACCAAAGCTTCTTCTTGTCCCAGGTCAGGGCCAGTTCCTATGGTGAAGGTGGCTCTTGAAGACCCGTCCTCGTTGACCAGCACTTGCTTGGTCTCCACCTTGTCTTGAGTGAACAACTGCTTCTTCTTGGTGGATGCGGTCTCCTTGGCCTCGGGTGTACCGGCGCCGGCTGGCTGTGCTGCTGCCGCGGTCTAGAAGGCGAGCCCGAGCGCCGTCACGGCCTCCTTAGTGTCCCCCTTGATGATGAGGACACCCTTGCTCCCTGGCATCTTCATGAGGTTGTAGGCCGGGTGAGTCGCCGCCATGAACTGAGCGAGAGACGGGTACCCGAGGATGGCATTGTATGGGAGACCGATGCGGGCAATGTCGAAGTCCACCAGCTCAGTGCGGTAGTTGTTGCGTGTGCCGAAGGTGACAGGGAGGCGGATCTGCCCCAGAGAGTGGGCAGCTCCACCACCCACTCTCGAAAAGGGCTTGCTGAGGTTGAGCCGCTCGGCCGGCACGTGGAGAAGGCTGAAGGCTTCTACGGAGAGCAAGTTGAGGCCGGCACCGCCGTCAATGAGGGTTTTGGTGACGGCCATGTTGCAGATGGTGGGCGTACAGAGCATCAGGAGCATGCCGGAGCCGGTGGTGGAGGCGGGGTGGTCTTCTGAGCCAAAGGTGAGGTCGGCCTCTGGGGCAGCCCAACCTGGCGGAGCCCCCGAGCGCTTGGAGACGGCCCCGATCTGACGGAGGAACGGTTTAACGTGGCGATATGACGGCGGTGCTTGGGAGCCACCCAGCAGTGTCGCGACTGCGTGGTGCGCCGGCACTGCGTAGCGCACGGTGAAGAGGTTGCGGAGTTCCCCCCAGGATGCCACCGTGGATCCCGAGAGGTTGAGCAGCCAGGCGTGCGGCTCGCCGGCGAGGGCCATGGGGAACCAGTTGGCCATGATCTTGTCGTCGCCTCCGGCTTCAAGGACGGCCTCCTCGTATGCCAGCAGGAACGGCACCGGGTCTGCCGCGCCGTCATAACGTGGCGACATCTCCGGCTTGAACTTGGTTGGCCACTGCACTCGCCGCAGGGCGGGGGCCAGGGCTCGGTACCCAGACTCCCTGCTGCTGGCGTCGGGCGCGGAGGCGGGCGGCGGGGCACCTGCCATGGGAGCGTAGTGCGGCGGTACGAGGTGCAGGTTGGTGGAGAGGAGCTCCGGCGCACCCCTACCTGGCGCGCCAAATGTCGGATGTGGGGTTTCGGCAAACCCTTGAGGTTCGAACACTGGGGTCCGCGCGAAGTCTTTCCCTCGTACCGATCTACACCCTAGCTCGCAAAGACCTCGCGGACGAACTCGACAAACTCGCAACACAGAGAGACACAAGGTTTATACTGGTTTGGGCCACCGTTGTGGTGTAATATTGTGGCACCCCGGCTCAGAGCGACCGGTTTACCCTGCATTGCCAGCCCAGAGACCATGTCTTCTGGCAACACACAACATCTTGGTACAGAAAACAACCGCTTTATTGATGCTAGCGGAACAGAGTTTATATTACAACAACTGTCGAGGCCAAGCGACACAGCCGGTGCGGATGAACAATATGTACATTATTTAGTGAACATAAAGGGGCCTCGATCAGAACTACTACGTGGCAGCGGAATAACGTCGTAGCGGAAGCTCCGTATCACACGGACACCGATGTGGACACGATCTAGACTTGAGCAGCGCTCCTCTCCAACGAGAATTTCCTTAAATCTGGCATGACACGCCAGGTCAGTACATTGAATGCACATGCAAGCTCACAACAGGCATAATCATAATGGCCAACAATATCATGATACTTAACCAATTATTAATAATGCAACACTATATGTCAAACATGATGTGATCATGCTCGAACGTCCCTCGGGACAACTTACCCACCTTGATCATTCTCGGATCACAAACAAGCCACCAACATGGTCTTAACAAGAGTAACTCGTGATCCTTACGGCGATCACAACCACAACCAATATCTGGTCCCGAATATCTCGATGGCCTTTCTGCCATCCTCAACAATGCAAAGTTCATAGCTTAGTGTGCACATTTTATTAAACGTTGACTCATGGTGGGACCTACTACGAGGTGTCCGTGACCGTGGACTCGGCTATCGATAGATTATACACTCTGCAGAGGTAGCACACTGTACCCACACCACAGAACCCATGGCCTCGCACTCCCATTCGGGTGGACCAACGGCATTCCGACGAAACCCTTCCATTGCCATGAAACTCTCCCGGCCACTCCGACCCAATCCCCAATGGGCTAGTCCTGGGTGGCCCCGTGTCTACCAAAGACACACCGACCACCGTCGTGGCCAAAATGATCCCACCCGGGGACCAGGTACCATAATATCAACAACGGGCACACAAGGTTATGCCTGCTTACGGGGCCAGGGTAAGCACGACGTAACCTTCCCTAGTTGGAGGCACCGACCAGAGGCAATGTCAATGGACCGAATCAAGGCCTTCCCACAAAGGCAAATGTGGTTGCACTGGGAAAAACTCGATTCAGCGGCACCATGACCCAGTCAACGGTATATTCAAGTTGAGTTATATTCAGGTTCAACTTAAAATGAAAATGACCGGTGTCATAGCATGCCATGAAATGCAAAACTACACATGCATCACTTAATAACGAAAATGACCGATGTCATCCATATTCACACTAAGCATAAACATCAACAACTCATATTACATTGCTGATCAAAATAACTCACATATTAACCAAAATATTTTGCAACATGTTTTATTATTTTCTCATGCAAGCATGTAACTCCGAGTAATTTCTCATATGAATAACAAAGATTTTACCACACACAAATCCTAATTTCTTTACCAACCAAGTGAGGTTCAAACATTCTGTAAGTCAAGTAAAATGACTAAACAAGTACTTAACAGAATATTTTCTAGCAAAGTTTTATCATTTTATTTATGCAAGAACATAACTTTAAATAATTAATAACATGCATAACAAAATTTATTTCTATCATCACCACAAATAGATCCTAGCTTTGCTTCACCAACTAAGCTAGTTTCCACATTCTGTAAATCAAGCATATTAACTAGCAAACACTTAACAGAATGTAAATAACACAATAGTTATTTAAATGCATGGATTAATCATTTCATTCAAGTAAGAAAATCATAAATATTGAAATAACACCATGAAAATGTTGTTGTGGCTTGCCTTAGTGCAGATGAGGTTCACAAGCCTTCTGGTGATCCTCAAGACAAGCCTCACCACTACAAAAAAATACACTTCCGTGATGATACGTGTTTGTAACAGTAGGTCGCGTTTTTTGTCATGCATGTACATCCATGACGATTTTATGACAGAATCAAGATAGTCATACCTGTGCTGTCGTAGAAGTGTTCCATGACATTACCAAAATTATCATCACGGAAATGTCCACTTCCATGACGATAAATCGCGCGTCACAGAAGTGCTTTCGTCAAGGGTGACCGACACGTGGCATCCACCGTAACGGAACGCCGTTAAGCTATCGGGTCGAGTTTTGGATCCGATAACCCATTAACAGCCCCGACCAATGGGGATTTTCCACATGTAAAATGATCATTGGCTGGAGGAAACACGTCTCCGCTCATCGTTGGGACAGATGTCATCCACTCATTGGACGGAAGGCGCCTATGATATGTCAACACATGGCACGGCCCAACACAGGCCCATTCCTGTGAAAAGGCCGACCCGTTTGACTTGGTCAAAAGGTGGCGGGCCGGCCCATGGAAAGCCTGTTAATGGCCTGTTCGCATATAGCCCATTTACAGCCCGCTAACCCAAGGCCCATTACGAACTATCCGAATTAGGCCCAGCAGCGTCATCTGGGCCATCCAATATGATTCCAGCCCGTTTTCACTTCTGGCGCATGTATGGCCCATGACGTCTTTCGGCCCATATGAGGCCCTATGTAACTCTTGGCCTATTAACGGCCCGTGGTGAAACTGGCCTGTAATGAACAGTGTATCACTTTACACCCATTAACGGCCCGTGGTGAAACTGGCCCGTAATGAACAGTGTATCACTTTATACCCATTAACGGCCCGTTATTCCGTTGGGCCGTTTCCAGCCCATGTTATCTTTCGGCCTTCTCAGAGCCCATTTATTCCCGGGCTAATATCCAGCATTCGTTTACTTACGGCCCGTTACTGTCATTTTCTGCTTGTGGGCCAAATTCAGCCCGTGGTTACAGTCGGCCCGTTTGTGGTCCGTTAATACGTTGGGCCGTTTTCATAGCGTCATCAAATACGGCCTATTAACGATGGCCCGTTATGGTCGGCCCATGAACGGACGATTCCAACTCTAGCCCGTTTACGGCCATAATGCGGTTTGTTTGGCCCATGTTTGGCCAATCGATCATACGGCCCGTATAAGGCCCATTGATGATACGGCTCGCAGAAGGCCCATTGTTTCTACGGCCCGTAGAAGGCCCATTGTTTCTATGGCCCGTAGAAGGCCCACTGTTTCTACGGCCCGTAGAAGGCCCACTGTTTCTACGGCCAGTATGAGGCCCAGTGTCACTACAGTAAATATTAGCCCATGGTTATTGAGGCCTAGTTTTAAAAAATAGGTTATTGCAGCCACTAGCTAACCGCGGAAAAAGAACTGCAATGACTACAAGAAAACAAATAAACAAGACAACAAGGAAATAAATAAGCAAGCAACTAACGCTAGGCTATCACGGCTATTACACATATTACATCCACTGGGCATCAAAGTTCGCCAGCAGTGCAAATATGGGGACCAAAGCAGCATATCATATACACTCGTTGTCAAAGTTGGCGACCAGCGCAAATAAACGCCGCAGCAAAACAAATCCAGAACTGAAACCACTTCAGAAGATCTCAAGAAACAATATCCTGGGTACCCATAATGTTGGCAAGATGCTTAGCAAGCTTATTAGCTTTCTCTTGTTTGGCGCTTAAATCCTCCAGCGCTTGCTGTTGCACCAGAAAATATGCATCTGAATTCTGCAGGGACTTCCTCAGTCCTTCAACTTCCTGTCGCAGAACATCTGATCGATGTCTTTCAACTTGAAGTTGAGACTCAAGAAGACGAACTGATTCAGGCAGTGAGTTCGAAGAGTTTGTGCCAGCAGTAGTGGCCAGTAACTCGAACACTACATCAAGACAGGACTTTTGGGTTCCCTCACTGTCGTCAAGATAGTTTTTATCAGCTTTCTTGCAGACCAACAGGGATGTCTCACTATCTTGAACCTTATCTGCATTACTTCCTTTACCATTGGATAACGCGGTACTGTTCGCCAATATTTTGTCCGCATTCTAAAAGAGAAACAAGCAGACACATCACATGTTTACCATGTTGTATATGAAACTCATTTTGGTAAATGAGTTCAGTAGTAAAGTGGACAGGATAACAGCATGAAACAAACATATATCTATGTACCATGGTCACTTTATGGTCTATATCATTCTAGTTTTTGTTGCCAAATCAAGATAGAGACACAGTTCAAATAATATTTGTTCAAGACAAAGCAGAATAGACAGAATATAAGTGTGGGTAACTATAGATCAATAACAACACTTGTAATGTGCATGACATGAGAACATAACTGTTTATTCAATTGAAACTGAAATCAACATAGAGCAGGTTACAACAGCAAACCGGTTAAAGAAACAGGTTTAAAACATACCTGTTGCGCCATTGGAGTTTCAATTCCATCCTTCAAATTTGAAAATAGTTGGTATGAGTAAATACAGTCATGCAAGAGCAAAGGAGTATGAACCATAGCTACAGAACCTGACCTGAGAACAAATCTTCTTCTCCTTTAAGCGTTGAGTTGGGATTCGGAGTGGTGGTCCTCGTGCTTTGGGCACTCCAGTTCCCTTACTAACTGCTCGTGTTTGGGTGCTCTGTGGTGGAGACGGTGCTGTGTCAACTGGAACTGGGTTACTATCTGCCGGGGTTGGGGTTAGAAGGGGTCTAGCTGGTTCTCTGTCTAACTAGGTAGGGGTACAATCTGCGAGAGTCTGGGTTATGTGTGGTGGATCTGGTCCTTGGGCAAGTACAACCGTGGTTCTATCTGCATCAACTGGTAGCACTATCTTTTCTGAAGACCGTGTTGTTACTCTCTTAGATACTGCCATCACGCTCTCCAATTCAAATGGCTAATGAACAAGAAAAGTAATTGAAAGTATAGACACTGTATGATAGACAGGTGCAATGGATAGTGGGGAATAAAAGAGGGCATGAAATAATTCATATTTATGTTGTCTAACCAAACAGGATAGCATGACACAATTTCACATATATGATGGCTAACTAAACAGGATAGCATGACACAATTTCACATTATGATGGCTAACTAAAAAAGATGGAAAGACATAGTTCAAAATATGAGATTATGTAAACAGGATGACATGACATAACTATATAATGTGTTTATTAAATAGGTTGGCATGCCATAATTCACATACATTCACGGATAGAATGCCATAATTGAAAATATGATCACTGTAAACACTAAACATGATGAGATGATATAACTATATGATGTCTTTATTAAATGGGTTGCCATGCCATAATTCAGATAGATGATGTGTATGTACTATGTAAACATGATGGCATGATATAATTCAAATATATGATTTATATAGTAAGCAAGTAAGCAGATGGCAATCCATATATAATGTAAAAACTAAGCAATGCAAGACAACATGCATGACATGGGTAATATAACCATGCCAAGTTTGAGCATAGACCTCAGGGGGGAAATAGGACTGGTCATCAATCTCTGAATCCTCCTCTAAGGAGCTCTCTGTAACCAGCAAGATGTCTGCTTCAGTAGGTAGCATTGTCTGCTCTGAATACCTTGTTTTCACTCCAGATACTTCCATCACCGCTTCAAATGGCTGATGCACAGGAAGAGTAGTTGAATATACAAACGTTGCCGAAAAATGGAACACGTAATACAAAAAATGATAGCATGATATAATTCACATACATGATGATTGGCTAAACAGCATGGCATTGCATAATTCACATATATGATGCCTTTGCAACAAGATATCATTGTATAATTCACATATATAATGTCTTGCAACAAGATGGCAATGCATAATTCACATATATGGTAATTAGACACTAAACATGTGGCATTCACACAAAGCATGTCTAAACTAATCAAATGACATAGCAATGCGAGACACCATACGCACGATATGAGCAACATAACCCTGCCAAGTTAGAGCATACACCTCGGGCGGGGGGAATAGGACTGGTCATCTGTCTCTGAATCCTCCTCTGAGGAGCTATCCATAACCAGCGAGATATGCGCTTCGTCAGATAGCATAGTCTGCTCTGAAGACCTTGTTTTCACTCCAGAATTTGCCATCACGGTGTCAAATGGCTGATGCAAACGAAGAGCAGTTGAATGTACTAACATTGTTGACAAATGTAATATGTAACGAAAAAAAGGATGGCCTAATATAATTTACATATAAGAGGACTGGCTATGCAGGATGGCATTGCAAAATTCACATATATGATGCCTGGCTAAACCAGATGGCGTTGCATAATTCACATAAACGATGAATAAACTAAACAGATGGCATTCGCACAAAGGATGTCTAAACTAAGCAGATGACATATTTGATGTATTAAGTAAGCAATGCAAGACACCATATGCATGATATAACCAACATCAGCATGCCAAGTTAGAGCGAAGACCTCAGGGGGTAAATAGGAGTTGTCTTCTCCTTCTGAATCCCCCTCAGAACAGATATCTTCCTCTCGATTACAATCTGAAATGCGTGGAGGGGGGCTGCCTTTGCGCCTACCATGGAGCGACGTCTGCATGAAATTTTATTGCCATGCAAGGCTCGTCTCTTTTGCTCTACATGTTCAGTTCCATGGTTTACAATAACTGTCATGCATAGGAATGAAACATAGTGAGATTATGTAAGGAGTGCATGCAGAAATCCAGAGTGATGGTAGCAACCTATGGATCGACCCGAAACCAATAATAGCAGGCAGATAATGGCTTTAGTTAAAAAATACAGATAATGGCTTCTTTACTATTTGTTTCCCACCCAACATGAAACTCATAGTAGACACCGGAGATTAACCAGATAGTAGATAGATACTATTGATAGCGGCCCCGATATGTACCCCACAACCATTTAAAAACCCAAGTTTGACCATTAGTTTGGAGCTGACTCACAGTCTAATCGGTGAACAGGACGATAAAGTAGCATGTAATATTAAGCGATGCATAACGTAAGCAGACACGAAAGAGTGCGACCTCTCTTGCGGACCCGTGTAGTCCTTGAGGTCATCTGCTCGGTTGATGATGGTAATGCAGTTTTCATGGCTGCCAGCGGCAGGGAAGAAGATCTGAGGCGGCGAAAGACAGTCTAGAGGCCGGATCCCTGCTGTGCTGGACCCTTCTTTCGTTGGAGCAGCTGAGCTGGGGTGGACGATGGCGCAGCAGGAGCGGGACAAACCACGCAAGGTTTTCTTTGACAACTATCTGTAAGAGAAGTAATTTTGTAAGGGCTCATTTGAATTGGAGGATTCCAACAATGCAGGGATAGGAAATAGACAGGAATAGGATAGGAATGCACGTGCAAAACAGAGAATTTAAAAGCACAGGATTTCTGCCAATCTGGGTGTTTGATTCACAACAATTGGAAGATCACAAGATGCAAAGAAGCATGGTGAGATTAAGTCAAACCACAAGAAAATGTACGGTTATAATGCTATTATGCTACTATCTCTTAGTCTTGTGCTTCATGAATAGGAATTTGAAAAGGAGGACAAGTGAAAATTAAAATTCCTACGTTTTTTCTTTCAAGGAGACACTAAAGGAACAAATCCGTGTAATCAGTGGACAATATATATAACATGTAGAGTAAAAAAGAGATGCAACAAGTGTACAACCTCTTTGGCGAAGCCATGTCGATCTCAGCGTGATTGGGTTGGCCAGTGAGGATGCTCCGGCTGACTTTGCTGTCGGAGGAGGGGAAGAAGATCTTAGGCGTCTGGAGATGGAGCCCGAGGTACTGCTCCGCTGTGATGGAGGGTTTCGTCGTTGGAGCAGCTCCAGTGAGTTGTACGACGCCGAGGCTGAAGCAGGACAAGAGAGACAACGAACAATGTTAACCTGAGTGGAATTCTAATAGCATCTCCAATACATGACGTAAAATACATAACCACAAAGTGCTAGATGTAAAATACATCAGCCGCTCATCTCTGAACTTAACTGTCGAAACTGAACTTAACTGTCGAAACTGAATTTTGCTGTCGAGACTGAACGCACTAGCAAGGTGAGGCTACACGTCGGTCGACTGACTTTTTCATCTCTGGTCAGTCGACTTTGCAGCCGTTGGATACGAAATCAAGGGCCTGTGGTTCATCTTCAACCTCCACCCCCCTGAGCCGCCAGCCACCACCGGCCAAACAGCAGCCCCCCGCCGCCCGCGGCCGGCGGTGCGCCACCCCGCCCGCCCCGAAAACACTCCCCACCGCCGGTCCGCCGCCGCCCCGGCCATCCCTCTAGGCCCCCCATGCCGAGCTTTTTCTCCGGCGATCCCCACGCCACCGCCCCGCCAACGCCCCGCCACCGCCGGCGACCACCGCCCCCATCCTGAACCCTAAGATAGATAGTGGGGTACCTCTCCGACGAGCCCCCCTCCCCGCTGCGGCTGGTTCTTCCTTCACCCCGGCGAGCCCCCCACCCCCTGAAAATTGACTGACCCAAAAGTCGATTCAGTCGACTGAAGTGTAGCTAAGTCGGAGCAGCATCGCAAGCAAGAGCAAGAGCGAGAGCAGCAGCGCGAGCAAGAGCAATAGCAAGAGCAGACCAGGCAGGGGACCGAGAGCAAGAGCAGAGCGGCAGCACGAGAGAGAGCTAAAGCAGCAGCAGCTCCTACTGATGTGGACGTCGCCGCCAAGGGACCGACGCCGTGGAGGAAGTGGCCGGCGACGCCGCCGTGGATGGAGCCCCGCCGTGTTGGCTCGGGACCGAGCGCTCGCAGCACCGTGAGATCGAATCAAGAAGAAAATGCGGCGATTAATGTACAACCTCTTTGGTGGCGCCGATTAGGCCGCAGCTTCATCCGAGGGAACGGTGATGATGATGCTCTTCCGGTGGTGCAGGTGAAGACGGCGGTGTGGGAATGGAGGTGGCGCGAAAGATGAGGGGAACGTCAGGGAAGCTCCTTGGAGGTGGAGGACGGGGTGGCTGAACCGGCGGGACGATGAGATCGACGACAGATCCTCATCCGGTACGGCGGATGAGGGACGTCGAGGTGTTGCTGTGGACGACGTCGTCGGGGAAGAGGCTCCGGCTGGGTGGCGGATGGAGCAGGGTGTGGGGTTTCGTCGCGGGTTTGCGCGGCCTCGGTGTACGAATGGGTGGGCGGATGGGATGGCAGTGGGGAACCATGGCTTAGAGACGCGCTGGTCCGAAATGTGGGGTAAGTTATGAAAGTACCCCCACCGATTTGAGGCGGTTCTATCGGTTCAGGGGTACCACGGGCATTTCGCGTGTCGGGATTTCACAGGAGGTGGGAGTTTTCGCGCGTGTTGTAATTTCGGAATAGCAAGGCACGGGTTGAGATGGAGGGAGTTGTCGGAGCACAACGAGACAAAGATATATCTTAAATATTTCGGGCTAACAAGGCGCGGGTTGAAATTTCCGGACAAGCCTAACGTGTACTGTACCAAATCAATGCGCACTACAAATGTCATTCAAAACTTTGAATTCATGTTATGTTCAATTAAAATATTTCGCTACGTGTATAATGCATGCAACCTACTACTCAAATGAACATTTTAGTGCATTCCAAACGTATATACTACCGCTTCAATATGAACTAAATTTGAATTCGTTTCTCTATTTGAATAAGATCTACAGTAATGATTGTTGTGAAGTCAAAGCATTTGAATTCGTTTCTCTGTTTTAATAAGATCTACAATCATCATTATTGTCAAGTTAAACCATCGTTTGTGTATTATCTTCACAGCACACCACATGATTAGTCTCGAGTTACATATGAACTATGTGTACTATATGAACTCGAACTAGATTTTTTGAATCCACTTTATTTTGATTTCAAATCACATTACATTTCTAGCTCTTGCTAGATCTTGATAATCTAAACCATGTCTCATATGTATAATGTGTTTATCACATTATGTATGGTGCCCCGCCCCCTACGCCTACAAGTATTTAGATGTGAGTTGCAAACACCACACATTACCACAAATTCAAATAAAATGTGAGAATGTTCGATATATAGTATTGTTTAAATTGTTCGATATTTAGTTGTAAGCTGCAAACGCCACACATTATCACAAATTCAAATAAAATGTGAGCTTATTTGATGTATAGTATGGTTTAGATTGTTCGGCATTTAGCTGTGAGTTCCAAACGCCATGCATTATCACATTATGGTATAACATGTGCACAGCACGTGTATCACCGCTATATTCATGCATGTAATGTTTAAAACACTATGATCTCCTATTCAAATATATGAATCCGCTTTCATATCAAATTATGATCTTTGTTAGTCCCTTACACCCACACAATCCTCTAACCTTTGTGGCTACCACTAACTTTCTCTCATGCATGCACACGCCCTCCTCGCCCTCCCCCTCCCTCAGCATTCTATCCACCGGGCACATTCATTTTTTTCTTTAGGTCATTCTCCCAGAGTCTCCACAACTCCTTTCCGACACACACTGATCAATAAACCTCTTCAGCGATGCCTGCCTACAACATAAACACACACCTTCAATCTCCTCCTTTATGTGTCCTTGCCTCGTGTCTCTCATACGGCCAGACACACATGTAAACTCTCACCCCTCTTTTCATCGATCTCACAACCGCACAATCCTCCCCCTATCTAGCTAGTAGTTGGGCCTCTCGCACCACCTCCTAGCTCCATTCTCTCTGTCTATCCGTCTCGCTGGGCCTTATTTGCCTCTAACAAATGGACGTACACCGACCGATCTCTCGCTATACATATAGCTAGCTAGGTCCTTATAACTCATTTTTACCCACACGTCAATCGATCTACCTCATTAGTTGTGTCTCTCCCTTCCTCCGACAAACAACAATTGATCTACCGATCTAGTTAGGTTTGCTTACCAAACACATGGTTCCCCTTCATCATCCATGGATGCGTCCCGACAGATCTATCACGCACAGGCACACACAGAAAGACATCCCCACTCTTATTGATAACATTGTAGTTCCACCCTCAGTTTGTCTAGTAGGCCTCTCCCACCATCTTCGAGAAGCAACTCCATCACCCATCCAGCACTCTACCCCTCTCCCTCCCTCTCCCTCCCTCTCTCTCCTCTCCCTCTCTGTCCCATCATATTTCCCGTCCTTCAGTTATGTATGGATGTCGACCGATCTCCCTGAAGACATAGCTCGGTCTCTCCTTCTCAACACATATACGAGTCGTTCTACCTCTATAGTTAGGCTTCTGCCTACCCCAACCCCCACCCACCTCCCCTCCCCCACACACCGATACATCGAGCGCTCTAGTCATGTCTCCCTGCCACACACAAACTTGACATGTGCCCTCTAACGTTCCGGTAGGCCAGTCGCCCTATATCTTTGACTTGCACACACACACAATTTTGATGGCTCTCTTCATCGATCTCGCACCCACCCACTTGATCCTCTCTTCGCCTCTATCGATAGCTATGACCAATCCCTCTCTTCTCGTGGATTGCCCGACCCTCTATGTATGATATGGATAGGCCTCCATTTCACACACATTGTATGCAAAATTTTGTTTGAGATGTCATGGACACATATTCCCACAAATAATTCACAAAATCAACCCCCCACCCCACCCCCACCCCAAAACAAAAAACACTCACGAACGCGGTTTGTATCTCTCACGCACACCCACGTAGGTGGGGGACGTGCACGAAGAGAAGAGGTGCATGCACGACGCACGTACTCCCATCTCTTTCCCAACCACACCCGCGCGGGTACACGGTGGAGATCAGTTCTGTACGAAAAAGGCAGCCCATGTGGTAATTTGGCATGTGTACTGGTTGTCCACATGGTGGAGGGAGGATCGTCTACCACGGGTGAACAAACAAATTGCGACTTGACGTGTTATGTTAAAAAAAGAGGCAAACCATGTGGGGCCTACCTTAGAGGCAAGGCTCTATACACTGGAGTACTTTTGATGTGTCCCGTCAACTCGCAGAACGAGGAGAAGCTTGCTTAGTACGCCGTCTCCCCCGCCCACGGGCGCGGTGGCTCGCAGGATGAGGTGAAGCTTGCTCTGCCTTACGCCCGCTCCCTCGCCCATGCGCGCGGTGGCTCGCAGGATGAGGAGAAAAATTTACTACTCCCTCCGTTTACTCCTCGTCCCTACTACCTTGGTTATAGAGATTACATCATATTGTTTGGAATATATATGTCCTTTAGTAGATTTCAATATGAACTACTAGTACATACTCCAAACACTGATGTATATAGACGTATTTTAGAGTGTAGATTCACTCATTTTGCTCCGTATGTAGCACTCTCCCTCACCCCTCGACCCTCGCCCACGTGGCGGATGTGCAGCCATTCATTCGGTCTCATATAGCCAGAACGATATATACTGCACTACCATTATTGCTCGACTTCCTGAAGAGGCGAAGAGCCAATCGCAAGGTTAATATTTTGGAGATGCCAAGCGCAAGGTTATAGGAGAACGAGTAGTAGGTGCCGCGTCATTTATAAATAAAGTTTGTTTTTCTTCAGTGGCACGTATGCAATATGATACGTTCATATGGAGAGAAAAGGAAACCGCTCCACTATATACATAGTCAGGACGGGCCAGCCTACACGGTTGCTTGCTGGGGTTGCTCTCTTCACACTCTCTCGCACAAAACGACTGTGGCCACATCTCTAACATCCCGGCGGATCACGTCCGCTTGGGGAAGGGGTGGATGCTTAGTGTAGATGCGGTGGCCGTCGCCGACGGCGAAAACCCACTGTCGGCACGTCCCGATCAGGGGTCCCCGCCGTTCTCTCTCACAAAGCCGGTGAGGTTGCCTTCGTCCCTTGCTCACTGCCGCGACGTGGGCAGTTGCCGCCCCCCGCCGCCCTCCTCAAGGTTGAGCTACGTCCCTCAGGTACAACTCCCTTAATAGCCGGCTTGCACCACTGCTCCAGCTGCCCACATCACTCCCTGTGGATATTTCTCTACTTCTTTGCCCCGCACATACCTCTACTGGCTTCTACGTACTGTATTTGTGATGAGTTTATGTCTCATCAACTAGTCCCAGTAATCTTATTCTAATCACGCTTCTTCAATTTCTTTGCCATAGGGATGCTCATCTCGATTTTGGTGAAACTGCACAAAATGATCCGATGGTCAAAAGGTTGCAAACTTCATTTATTAGGAAGCTCAAACGTTGCCAGCAAATTGAAGCCTGGTCAGGGTTCACGGTTCAAGGGCTAGGGACTGCATGGATCTTTTTTTTTCTTTAGCTGCCTCTGTTCCAAAATAAGTGTCAACTTTAGTAGTAGTACAACTTTGTACTAAAGTTTGCACAAAGTTGAGACACTTATTTTGGAACGGAGGGAGTACATATTTGCTATGATCTGTCAATCATTGAGATGCAATAGCATGCATGTTAGTCTCCTTTGTATTTGATGAAATGTTGCAACGGGCAACCTTGGACGCAAGATACATGTAACAGAAGCTGGAAGCTTCATAGCATTGTACAAATTTATCTCGCTGATAAATTACAGTACGTACTATACTAGTACTTCCTCCGTTCCTAAATATAAGTCTTTGTAGAGATTTCACCATGAACCACATGCGGATGTATATAGATGCATTTTAAGTGTAGATTCATTCATTTTGTTCCGTATGTAGTGGAATCTCTACAAAGACTTATCTACTAGTAATAGCTAGCCCCGACTACTAGGAATTCTCTATCCTCTGCTTGAGCCATATCATCAAAATTGATGTAGCCATTAGATGAAGTAAATCGGTCCATAATAGCCGTCTGATCTAGACGTTGAGAGGCTCCGCACTAAGCCAACATGTCTGCATGCAAGCATGCACCGGTAGCATGCATGTAAGTGAGCTTTTAAGTCCCATTAACATGTCAAAAAGAAAAATATAATCCCATTATGCAGTAGGAGTTGGCTGATCTTTTTTCCTTACGTGGGATGATCTAAATGATGATGGGAGTTTATTTAGTTTGGCTACCACATTTGTCATGCGGTTATAGAGTTTTTTTTAGTTCTATGAAATCGATAATTTTGCGCAGAGAGATATACCGCTGTTCCACGGCAACGCGCGGGGACTCATCTAGTAATATTTAGGAACAGAGGGAGCACTATGTAAAGAGTTAGGTGTCGCATGGTGATAGTGTGAGGTGGGCCATGTAATCACTGAGCCTGCGTGTTTTCACTGCTCTTGCACGCCTCCGCTGTAAGAATGGAGAAAATTGTAATCTAGTAGTAGTACCTCCTTTCGCCGAAAGCGTGGGACATCTAGCAATCCTACCACCTCAGTAATAAAGACCAATGAGCCATCAAATCACATAGACCCAGCAGTAAGTTGGACGGACGAAGCAACCATCACTCTTGCGCCAGTGAGAGGTCGCGTCCGCTCTGCCCGGGCATGAATGCGGCACCGCTTCTTTGGAGCGGTGCTGACAGTTTCAGGCGGGAAGCGCGCGCGGGCGATGGAGGGCCTTTGGGTGGGCCAGGCTGGTTAGGAGCGGGCGTGGCAGCTGTCCGCATGTCCCAACCGAACACGCCCGGAAACGAGAGGAGTAGGTCGATCTGTCGCTCTCTCTAACACACACATGCTCTTAAACACACACACACACACACACACAAACACACACACGCACCATGGTCCCGTTGCACCTTCTAACGTGACTTATTACACCTAGACGGAGGGAGTAGTAAGTATACGAGATACGGTGGCACACTGACTTAAGTCGAATACAAGTGCCCAAAATTTGTGTGCATGTTGTAATAAGGATTCACTTAAAATAGTACGTGAGCGAACAGAGGGATCAATTGGACAGTGTTCCCGAGCAGTAGCGAGATGTGTGAGGTAAGATACACCGCTGGCGCTTTTAATTTTTCTTATTAATTTTTTGTTTCACCCTCTGACTGGTGGGACCCAACGTACAACGTGGAGAGGGGTAAGGTGACTAAGGCTGCATTATTTCTGCACCACTGTGGATAGTCTTACCACCAAAGCCACATGACACGATTATGATTGAAATCCCAATGACTCCCACACACACAGAAAAACACGACATGCTTGTCACACGAATGCAGGAATGTATAAAAGGTTATTTCCCTCTCGTTGAACATAATGGGAGGGTTGTGTAGCTGGTTAGCCTGTTTGCTCATCAAACTTGAGGTCTCGGGTTCGATAACTACACTTGAGCATAATTTGTGCCAGGAGGATTCTTTGACTGGTCAAAATGCTTTCTAGGGTTTGCACGCTTCACACTCTCTCTCCAGTATATATATACACGTTGGAGCCTCAGTGCTTGTAGTTGCTCTCTTCACACTCTCTCGCCCTCTCCCGCTGGAGCCTCAGCGCTTGTAGTTGCTCTCTTCACACTCTCTCGCCCTCTCCAGATCTAAACAAGACTTCGTTGGCCTCTCTCTCCCCTCACTGCTGCTCAAAGAGCCGGCAGGATCCGTCCGCCGGGAAGGGAAGGAGGCTTAACGCTGTCGCCATCGGTGAGGGACTACCGGCGCAGCTGTTCACTTTCCACCCAGCGTCGGCACGGGAGGGCCTCCGACCACTTCTTCTTTGTCACCGTCCCATCGCCCACCGAACCACGCCCCAAGAACCTTAAGGTATAATTTACTTACTCCACATGCATTGCTCTAGCTGCATGTATACCATGAATCTAGGACGTGGTTCAAAGAGGAAAGGTGTAACGCCCACGATGCAGCTATATCTCCCACGTGTCGAGGCACGACTTGGAGGCATAACCGCATGGTGGTTTTGTCGCAAGAAGGGTCATCTTCACACAATCCCATGTAATGGACAAGAATGGGATAAAGAGTTGGCTTACAGTCGCCACTTCACACAATACATAAATTGCACATACATCATTCAGAGTACAATCAAGGTCCGACTACGGAACCAAAATGAAAGAAGACAACCCCAAATGCTAGATCCCCGATCGTTCCAACTGGGCTCCACTACTGATCATCAGGAAACGAAACATAGTAACAACCAAGTTCCTCGTCAAACTCCCACTTGAGCTCGGTTGCGTCACCTGCACTGGTATCGTCGGCACCTGCAACTGTTTTGGTAGAATCTGTGAGTCACGAGGACTCAGCAATCTCACACCAGTGAGATCAAGACTATTTAAGCTTATAGGAAGGATGGGGTAATGAGGCGGAGCTGCAGCAAGCACTAAGCAAATATGGTGGCTAACATACGCAAATAAGAGCGAGAGGAGAAGCAACGCAATGGTCGAGAAGCTAGAAGTGATCAAGAAGTGATCCTGAAACTACTTATGCACAACCATAACACAAGAACCGTGTTCACTTCCCGGACTCCGCTGAAAAGAGACCATCACGGCTACACACGCGGTTGATGCATTTTAATTAAGTCAAGTGTCAAGTTCTCTACAACCGGACATTAAAAAATTCCCATCTGCCACATAACCGCGAGCACGGATCTCGAAAGTTTATACCCTGCAGGGGTGTCCCAACTTAGCCCATCACAAGCTCTCACGATCAACGAAGGATATTCCTTCTCCCGGGAAGACCCGATCAGACTCGGAATCCCGGTTACAAGACATTTCGACAATGGTAAAACAAGACCAGCAGGACCGCCCGCTGTGCCGACAAATCCCGATAGGAGCTGCACATATCTCGTTCTCTGGGCACACCGGATAAGCTAAGCGTACATGTACCAACATAACCCAAGTTGCCGAGGGACGGTCCCGCACGGTGCTCTAGTTTGGACCAACACTCAGAGGAGCACTGGCCCGGGGGGTAAAATAAAGATGACCCTTGAGTCTGCAGAACCCAAGGGAAAAAGGCTTAGGTGGCAAATGTTAAAACCAAGGTTGGGCCTTGTTGGAGGAGTTTTATTCAAAGCGACCTATTAAGGGGGTCCCATAACCCCAAACGCCTAAGGAACGCAAAATCAAGGAACAAAACACCGGTATGACGGAAACTAGGGCGGCAAGAGTGGAACAAAACACCAGGCATAAGGCCGAGCCTTCCACCCTTTAGCAAGTATATAGATGCATTAATTAAATAAGAGATATTGTGATATCCCAAAATCATCATGTTCCAACATGGAGCAATCTTCATCTTCATCTGCAACTAGCAACGCTATAAGAGGGGCTGAGCATAGCGGTAACATAGCCAAACAACGGTTTGCTAGGAAAGGTGGGTTAGAGGCTTGACATGGCAATATGGGAGGCATGATATAGCAAGTGTAGGTAGCACGGCATAGCAATAGAGCGAACAACTAGCAAGCAAAGATAGAAGTGATTTCGAGGGTATGGTCATCTTGCCTGAGATCCCGCAAGGAAGAAAAAGAGTCCATGAAGAAGACAAACGGACGTAGTCGAACGAATCCTCACAATCGCAACGTAACCGGAACTATCAAGGAGAAGCGCAACCGGAAAGAAGCAAACAACATGGTAAACAACCATCACATAAGCATGGCATGATGCACAAGCAAGTATGATGCATGTCCAGTTTAATGAGGCATGGCATGGCAAAGTGCACAAACAATACTACAAATTAAGTGGAGCTCAATATGCAACGAGTTGCATATTGACAAAACACCACATCAAATATTTAGTTCTCTCTCGTTTATGTACCCAACAATATTAAATTTTGATTAACATGGAAAGAGGTGAAGCATAAGTAAACTAACTATTTAGGCAAGTTTAAATGAGGCCGGAAATAACAAACAACAATTCCGGAAAATCCTCATGTGCATATTTTAGATTTGGTACTGTTCTGCCCTAAACCATATTTTAGAGTTTTTAAACATGCAAGATGAGTGCACCATGTTAATCTATGCATTTTTCTACCCCATTTACATATAAAGTTTACTAAATTTGGAGCTACGGTTAATTAGTTATGAAATAAATCATTTTAACATGGCATTTATGAAAAATTAGCCAAACAGCAAGTTTAAACATTTTAATATGGATGAAAGCAGCATAATATGAAACTAGATAGAAATCTAAGCATTTTTCATATATAATGTTTTTACATAAGATGCATGGTTTGTGAATTATTGATGCATGAACATTAAGGGGTTTCCTGAAAAACTGGCGTTCTCTGGATTAATGGGAAAATTCGCAAACATGAAAATAACACTACGCGGGCCAAAACTGCTGGGCGGACTGGGCTGCTCACCATGGGCCAAGCCCAGTCGGTGGAGAGGAGCGTTGGCTGGAAGGGGGGCGCTGGGCCTGGGGTGGCTGTGACCCAGCCGGATCGGTCAACGGGAGAGGGGTCGGGCGAGCTGCTCTGCTCGTTTCTGAAGAATAGAAACTGCAGCACACCCATAGTGATGCAGAAGACGGCGGTAGCGGGACTTGGCGCGGGGACTTGGCAAAGCGGTTGTGGACTTGGGGACGAGCTCACTCCGGCGAGGGACTTGGCGGGGCGACGACTCCGTGGTGGCGTTGTACAGCTGCAGAACTTGGCGCAGCGAGCATGGATCCGAGGAAGGGGACTCGAGGAGGACTTGGCGCTGGCCTCATCCTCGAAGCAGAGGAAGCAGGTGCGCAACGACACCGAGGATAGCAAGGAGGTGGCTCTGGTCGGTGGGTCGAGGGACTTGGCCGGCGGCGCGGCATGGAGCAGATCGGGCGCGGGGATGGAGCTCCAGTGGCGCGACTTGGGCTCCATGGAGGGCAGTGGCCGATGATGTTGCCTGAAGAAAGAAAAATGCAGAAGAGGATTCAGAGAGGAAACACGGGGAGGAAAGCAGAGAGTGACGGCGGGCATGCGGGCAAGGCGACTCATCTGCTCGGTTTCGCCGGCGGCGGCTGGCCGGAAGGAGGCGGAGATGAAGGGACACGGGGCCACGGGAGGAGCTCGAACGATTCCCTCATGAGAAGCTCGAGGGTTGCGAGGATGAAGGCGACCGCGGCTTGAGGCGCGTACGGACGACGGGGACGGGGCTGAGACGGCGGGATCCAGCAAAGCGGCGAGGTTCGGCAACGACGGGGATGACGGGCTGCTCCGGTTGGCAGCAGCGAGGCGATGGAGCTCGTGCTCCTGGACGATGAGAGGCTCGGGGCATGAGCAGGGGAGGCTGGTCTCGGGAGGTGCTCGTCTCCTTGGGTCGACGAGGAGAGCGAGGAGGCTCCCGGTGGCTGGATGGATTTGTGGGTGGCAGCGAGTGGAGACCGAGTGAATCGGGCGCGGCTGCGCTGGTTGGGGATAGATCCCGAAGGAAGAAGGAGGCTGGCGCTCGGTGGTGGTTGGGCGAGGGGATCGAGGGAGATCGGTGAGGGGATCCCGATGTGAGAGGTCGAGTGGCAGCGGCGACAGGGAGGATGGGACAGCTCCCTGGATTTTAGTTTTGGACTATTTAAATAGGTAGGTGGGTTAGAGGGTGACCCTCCGATTAGATCGGACGGTCGAGAAAAATAGGCTAGGGAATCAAATAAGAAAATGGAGATGTTTTATAGACGTTTGGGGATGATCCGTACCCAACGGTCATGACAGCTCGGGTCAGGTTCGGGACAGCTTCGGATGCGCACGCGAGGGGTTTGAGCACTGAGCAGGAGATTAAGCGGCCATACAAGAGGGACTCGAAAACCCGGGTTGGTCTCGGAACGGACAACTGAGAGACGCGGAAACTACGAACGAACAAAGAGTTCTAAGAAAACATGCGGATGCAATGCGGATGATGTGATGATGAATGCAACAAATAAATAAATACACACAACGATAACGAAAAATATGGAAGCCGTCTGGAGCGTCGGTCTCGGGGCGTCACAACACTCCTCCACTTACAAGAGATCTCGTCCCGAGATCTAGGATGGCACCGGGGAGAAACGGAAGAGGAACAGGTAAAACAAGTTGCTTCTTTGACAAACGAGTGAAACCAATGAACCTTGAGAGGTTGAAAACATGAAAGAAGAATACGACAGACTTGAACAAAATTGAGAAGACTCCGTTAGAAAAGAGAAACAAGGAACACCATGTGAACCTTGGAGCTTGCAAAACTATGAATGACGAGCAAAATAGACAAGAAGGAATTGAAACCACTCTGGTTGAAATGAGATAAACAAGGAGCAAGGGAGAACAAATTCGAACAACACTTCGGTTGAAAAGAGATGCAAGACTTGATAAGATGAAAAGAACTTGAAAAGAAAACACAACACACCGGTTAAATGGATAAGCAAGGAAAGAACATGATCTTCACAATTCGAGATGATGAGCGAAGAGAGCAACATCACATTGCCTCCGGAAGAAGGAATAGAAGATAGATCATTAGAACAAAAGACTTGAGAAGGAAATGCCAACTTCTGCCACAAATGAACTAGGAAAGCCTCCTTGCAAGAAGGTTAGAACGGAGTTGTTGGAAAACTAGCAACGAAAAGAATAAGCTTGAAGTGGGATTATGGAAACAACTCAAAAGTTAGAGGTGTATACATGCCACTACGGAAAACAATTGATTGCTTGAGAGCAACACTGAGATGAAAACTTGATTCGCTGAGAGAATAGGAGAAAAACATGGATCATTGATAAGCACCACGAATAGCAACATTCCCAATGGAAGGCTTTAGGTGAAATATAACCTAAGATAACTCCAATGAAGAAACGATGGGTTTAAATATCTCATTCTTGACAACATGTGAATCATGAAACATGAATGAAACCGTCAAAATGACATAACACCACCTCAAAAGATATTGTAGAAAGAATTGCACTTTGGAATGCAAGATGAAGAATACTTGAACTCCTCAAAACAAAACATGTGTTGAGCACCATGTTTATTTTCAAGTATGGCTTGATGGATCATAACTTCGAGAGAAATCTTGAAGAACAATTGAAGAATGAAAAGAATCCTTGACGAACCACCATGTGAACCTTCCATGAAGAACTCCGGTAAAACAAGGATGATAGAAAGAGAGAGAAGTTGAAAACACAAGGTGAAGCCTTGCAACGATTTAGATGGAGCTTCGCGACAAGATAATGCGGAAAAACTTGGAACTCCGGAAGAGAAAAAGATGAAGCATCTCGAACAGAGAAATGTGACATGATGAACAACTCTGGAAAGAAGAAACTAGATCACTTGGATTAAACCATAATAAGAATTACGTTATGCATATCCTTCACCAATTTAAATTGTGACAAGCAACGGATTTGGCATACTACTTATTCTCATAGAAAGGATTAAGAGAGATATAGTGCAAACTTGAGAAAATTCTTCAACGATCCACCGGTAGGATTGGAAAGAACAAATGAATTGATATGATAACCAAGGAAGAGAACTCTTGAACGAACCACCGTAAGGACTGAAAATGAACAAAGAAAAGATAGCGAAACACCGGGACGAATTAGAAAAAGAACGAAGATACTTGAGAGAATTTAGATACAAATGAACGAAGAGATCACGAGCTGATTAGAGAATACTTGAATGATGCACCGGTAAGATTTGGAAAACGAGAGCTGAAGGCTAAGAATGAATAATTCTGAGATGATGGACTTCGGAGAATCAAACTAAAAAGACTCCTGAATTGCTCCGGATGGGTGAAAAGAATTCTCACAATCGAAAACAATTATGAGAGGATGGCGTCAAGCTAGAACCATGAATCCTGAAGAGAATGGAGCAAGATTTAAGAGAAACTCTTCTTCGGTCTTCAAATGTTGAGAATGACGATGAGAAACACCACCATGAATTGTTGAGGCACTCCAGAATGAAAATTAGAAAGGTTGAACCAACGATGAAAAGAATTTGAAAGATCTTGGAGAAAGACATATGACTGATGATCACCCATTCTTACGTCAAACTTTGAAAAGAATTTTTAGAAGCTCCGGGTAAATTAGAAGAGTCAGGTAAGATTGTGGGAAAAGACTTGTGGGTTAGGGCCCACTCAAAAGAACCACCCTTGAATGATTGGTAGAAAAGAGAGGCTGCACCGGTTGAATTAAATAGCTTGAATGAGATAGCATCCTCAAAAGAACTTGAGTGAATTGAGAATGGAAACTTGAATCTTCTGAGATATCTTCATCACTCCGGAACAATTGAATAGCGAGAAGTGGATGATTAAGAGGTGCACCGGTACGAGAAAAACATTTGAAACAAGGAAAAGATATGATCGACAAAGCTTGAATTTAATCCACTGGAGAAGAAAAGAGAATGATGAACTTGAAGCTTCGTTAGTATCTTCGTGAGAATCACCGGATAATAACATTGAAAGAAAATAATGGAGAAACTTCACATCTATAAGATGGATAGATGATTAAGAAATCAGAGTCCTTGAAGAAAAAGGGTGGGAAGGCGGGAAAACAAAGGCAACTTGGCACGGATGAAACAAACAACGTTGGGAAAACTGAGAGGTGATCTTGCGAATGTTGAGATGATCGGATCCACTTGAAGAGAAGCACGCCGATTGGAAAGAATTGAAAAGACAACCTTGAAGATCAAGAAGGATTAGCATCCACATAGAAATATGAGAACACCACTTAGGAAAGGTATGGAATCAACACTTGACATTGAAGCAACTCGAATACCACAACTCAAAACAAAACAAAGGATTTGGCTCGCGGAATAAGACGGAACAAACATATGATAGAGATTTTGTCCGAAGTTTTGGTGGTGGGGCCCACATGGGCTCGATCGAACAGCACCGTCATGTACAAGGTAGTGCACATGACATACGAAGCGTCCCCGAGTCGGCATAGCCAAGGACTCTTTAAGACACTACGAGACCACTGTAAAACCGACCGTGGATAGGCGGACCACTAGACGTCGAACCCCAATCTCATATCATGCATCTGTCGGAAAGATACCCTATGAGCTACTTGAATTCCCACTTATAAACTCCCAAAACTTTCTTGTTATGCAATCAGGTGTTGGGGATACAGGGGATGCAATATATCTCACCCAAACTAACAATACCTAGATCCAGCTGTATCCATCCTTCAACACATAACCAAGAAACCTTCAGAAATCATTTACCTCAACCTTCGAAAAGCATCCGTTATATGAGTTATGGCAATACTCCCGAACTCCCGCCCCAGTACTGGGTGGCGTCGAGGTGATCTCACCAACAACTGCATAAAAGAGATTTTCGATGTCGGCGAAACTTAGGTATTCCAGAACTGCAACGATAAAATTGTGACGACAACACCTCGGAGCTCAACTCCCCGGGACACTGCCACAACCCCTAAATGTCAGGAGGCACCAAGAACAATGTTCTCGTCACAAAACCATCGGAACGATTCCAAGATACCCACGTGATCCTAAATTTTTTTAGTGAAATTTGAGGAGAGGAGAGTCAAAACTTCTACGTCAGGGGGCCTCGCCAGAGCGACGAAGGGACTGAGGATTAAAAAGAATCCTACTCTCCAATATATATAATCCTAAGACTGAAAACATTTTTTTTCTAGACTCAACAACGCCAGCGATTCGATCAAGCAGGGGGCTCCTAAGTCAGGGATGGCTCTGATAACCAACTTGTAATGCCCACGATGCGGCTATATCTCCCACGTGTCGAGGCACGACTTGGAGGCATAACCGCATGGTGGTTTTTTCGCAAGAAGGGTCATCTTCACACAATCCCATATAATGAACAAGAATGGTATAAAGAGTTGGCTTACAGTCGCCACTTCACACAATACATAAATTAAACATACATCATTCAGAGTACAATCAAGGTCCGACTACGAAACCAAAATGAAAGAAGACAACCCCAAATGCTAGATCCCCGATCGTCCCAACTGGGCTCCACTACTGATCATCAGGAAACGAAACATAGTAACGACCAAGTTCCTCGTCGAACTCCCACTTGAGCTCGGTTGCATCACCTGCACTGGTATCGTCGGCACCTGCAACTGTTTTGGTAGAATCTGTGAGTCACGAGGACTCAACAATCTCACACCCGCGAGATCAAGACTATTTAAGCTTATAGGAAGGATGGGGTAATGAGGTGGAGCTGCAGCAAGCACTAAGCAAATATGGTGGCTAACGTATGCAAATAAGAGCGAGAGGAGAAGCAACACAATGGTCGAGAAGCTAGAAGTGATCAAGAAGTGATCCTGAAACTACTTACGCACAACCATAACACAAGAACCGTGTTCACTTCCCGGACTCCGCCGAAAAGAGACCATCACGGCTACACACGCGGTTGATGCATTTTAATTAAGTCAAGTGTCAAGTTCTCTACAACCGGACATTAACAAATTCCCATCTGCCACATAACCGCGGGCACGGCTCTCGAAAGTTTATACCCTGCAGGGGTGTCCCAACTTAGCCCATCACAAGCTCTCACGATCAACGAAGGATATTCCTTCTCCCGGGAAGACCCGATCAGACTTGGAATCCTGGTTACAAGACATTTCGACAATGGTAAAACAAGACCAGCAAGACCGCCCGCTGTGCCGACAAATCCCGATAGGAGCTTCACATATCTCGTTCTCAGGGCACAGCGGATAAGCTAAGCGTACAGGTACCAACATAACCCAAGTTTCCAAGGGACGGTCCTGCATGGTGCTCTAGTTTGGACCAACACTCAGAGGAGCACTGGCCCGGGGGGTAAAACAAAGATGACCCTTGAGTCTGCAGAACCCAAGGGAAAATGGCTTAGGTGGCAAATGTTAAAACCAAGGTTGGGCCTTGCTGGAGGAGTTTTATTCAAAGCGAACTGTCAAGGGGGTCCCATAACCCCAACCGCGTAAGGAACGCAAAATGGAGGAACATAAGACCGGTATGACGGAAACTAGGGCGGCAAGTGTGGAACAAAACACCAGGCATAAGGCCGAGCCTTCCACCCTTTACCAAGTATATAGATGCATTAATTAAATAAGAGATATTGTGATATCCCAAAATCATCATGTTCCAACATGGAGCAATCTTCATCTTCATCTGCAACTAGCAACGCTATAAGAGGGGCCGAACAAAGCGGTAACATAGCCAAACAACGGTTTGCTAGGAAAGGTGGGTTAGAGGCTTGACATGGCAATATGGGAGGCATGATATAGCAAGTGTAGGTAGCACGACATAGCAATAGAGCGAACAACTAGCAAGCAAAGATAGAAGTGATTTTGAGGGTATGGTCATCTTGCCTGAGATCCCGCAAGGAAGAAAAACGAGTCCATGAAGAAGACAAACGGACGTAGTCGAACGAATCCTCACAATTGCAACGTAACCGGAACTATCAAGGAGAAGCGCAACCGGAAAGAAGCAAACAACATGGTAAACAACCATCACATAAGCATGGCATGGTGCACAAACAAGTATGATGCATGTTCGGTTTAATGAGGCATGGCATGGGAAAGTGCGCAAACAATACTACAAATTAAGTGGAGCTCAATATGCAACGAGTTGCATATTGACGAAACACCACATCAAATATTTAGTTCTCTCTCGTTTATGTATGCAACAATATTAAATGTTGATTAAAATGGAAAGAGGTGAAGCATATGTAAACTAACTATTTAGGCAAGTTTAAATGAGGCCGGAAATAACAAACAACAATTCCGGAAAATCCTCATGTGCATATTTTAGATTTGGTACTGTTCTGCCCTAAACCATATTTTAGAGTTGTTAAACATGCAAGATGAGTGCACCATGTTAATATATGCATTTTTCAACCCCATTTACATATAAAGTTTATTAAATTTGGAGCTACGGTTAATTAGTTAGGAAATAAATCATTTTAACATGGCATTTATGCAAAATTAACCAAACAGCAAGTTTAAACATTTTAACATGGATGAAAGCAGCATAATATGAAACTAGACAGAAATCTAAGCATTTTTCATATATAATGTTTTTACATAAGATGCATGGTTTGTGAATTATCGATGCATGAACATTAAGAGGTTTCCTGAAAAACTGGCGTTCTCTAGATTAATGGGGAAATTCGCAGACATGAAAAAAACACTACGCGGGCCAAAACTGCTGGGCGGGCTGGGCTGCTCGCCATGGGCCAAGCGCAGTCGGTGGAGAGGAGCGTTGGCTGGAAGGGGGCGCTGGGCCTGGGGTGGCTGTGTCCCAGCCGGATCGGTCAACGGGAGAGGGGTCGGGCAAGCTGCTCTGCTCGTTTCTGAAGAACAGAAACAGCAAGACACCCATAGCGATGCAGAAGACGGCGGCAGCGGGACTTGGCGCGGGGACTTGGCAAAGCGGCGGTGGACTTGGGGACGAGCTCACTCCGGCGAGGGACTTGGCGGGGCGACGACTCCCTGGTGGCGTTGTACGGCTGCAGAACTTGGCGCGGCGAGCATGGATCCGAGGCAGGGGACTCAAGGAGGACTTGGCGCTGGCCTCGTCCTCGAAGCAGAGGAAGCAGGTGCACAACGACGCCGGGGACAGCAAGGAGGTGGCTCCGGTCGGTGGGTCGAGGGACCTGGCCGGCGGCGCGGCTTGGAGCAGATCGGTCGCGGGGATGGATTTCCAGCGGCGCGACTTGGGCTCCATGGAGGGCAGTGGCCGATACTGTTGCCTGAAGAAAGAAAAATGCAGAAGAGGATTCATAGAGGAAACACGAGGAGGAAAGCAGAGAGAGACGGCGGGCATGCGGGCAAGGCGACTCATCTGCTCGGTTTCGCCGGCGACGGCTGGCCGGAAGGAGGCGGAGATGAAGCTCGAGCTCGAACGATTCCCTCGCGAGAAGCTCGAGGGTTGCGGGGACCAAGGCGACCGCGGCTTGATGCGCGTACGGACGACGGGGACGGGGTCGAGACGGCGGGATCCGGCGAAGCGGCGAGGTTCGGCAATGACGGGGATGACGGGCGGCTCCGGTTGGCGGCAGCGAGGCGATGGAGCTCGTGCTCCTGGACGACGAGAGGCTCGGGGCATGAGCAGGGGAGGCTGGTCTCGGGAGGTGCTCGTCTCCTTGGGTCGACGAGGAGAGCGAGGAGGCTCCCGGTGGCTGGATGGATTTGTGGGTGGCAGCGAGTGGAGACCGAGGGAATCGGGCGCGGCTGCGCTGGTTGGGGATGGATCCCGAAGGAAGCAGGAGGCTGGTGCTCGGTGGTGGTTGGGCGAGGGGATCGAGGGAGATCGATGAGGGGATCCCGATGTGAGAGGTCGAGTGGCGGCGGCGATAGGGAGGATGGGACAGCTCCCTCGATTTTAGGGTTGGACTGTTTAAATAGGTAGGTGGGTTAGAGGGTGACCCTCCGATTAGATCGGATGGTCGAGAAAAATAGGCTAGGGAATCAAATAAGAAAATAGAGATGTTTTATAGACGTTTGGGGATGATCCGGACGCAACGGTCATGACAGCTCGTGTCAGGTTCGGGACAGCTTCGGATGCGCACGCGAGGGGTTTGAGGACTGAGCAAGGAGATTAAGCGGCCATACAAGAGGGACTCGAAAACCCGGGTTGGTCTCGGAACGGACAACTGAGAGATGCGGCAACTATGAACGAACAAAGAGTTTTAAGAAAACATTCGGATGCAATGCGGATGATGTGATGATGAATGCAACAAATAAATAAATACACACAACGATAACGAAAAATATGGAAGCCGTCTAGAGCGTCGGTCTCGGGGCGTCACAAAAGGAGTGGATGAAAGTAATGGGAAAAGTTGTATATAGCATGAATCTAGGATGTGGTTCAAAGAGGAAATGAAGGGGGAAAGTTGTATAGCATGAATCTAGGACGTGGTTCAAAGAGGAAAGGAATGGGGGAAAGTAGTGGGGAAAGTTTTATCGCATAAATCGGACGTGGTTCAAAGATGAAAGGAAGGGGCGAAACTACTAGTTCAAAAAGGAAAGGAAGGGACAAGGCTGTAGAGTTTGAGTAGGACTAGATTTGTTGCGCTCACATAGGGAAAGGTGTCTAAAGATAACAAAACTGGGACCAACACAAATATGCTCCTTGGTTGTTTGTTCTTTGTTGCAACAGACTATGCATGACCACAGTACATCGGTAGATGCACATGGTGCTGGTGCGTCCACTGTCCCATGCAACTCATTAGCTGTTGTTAATGTAAGGCCCTGTTTGGTTAAAAACTCCCTAGTCCCTACCTGCTTGGTTCCAGGGACTAAACATGGACTAGACATTATTAAATGACATGCTAAAAGACCATGTTACCCCTAGTAATGAACTAATAGAGACAAGGTGCGACGCGTGGCAGGGGCAACTGTTGGAAAAAGTCCCAAAAAGATTCCCTCGGGGTCTTCTTTCTTTAGTCCCAAATGCCCACTTTTAGTCCCTAAAAGTCCCTCCTGTTTGGTTTAGATGGGACTGACACGGAGTTTTTTTAGTCCCTACACCAAAATGTCCTTGTAAACAAACACCCTCTAATAATGCCGCTGGAAAATTGATGCAATGCCACAGTTAAAGCAAATTACATGTTTAACGAATTTTATTGTTAATATAATCTCTATGTTAATATTAATCAATGCCACCGTTTGAGAAATGCTACTGTCTTGCTTTCTTTCCCATTTAGATAAGGTAGATGCTTCTTTTTGTTGGCTTCTGTGTCATCCACCGTTATTGACCACTAATTGTTTCCTTTGCACCTCTGTGTAAACAGGGTTATCTACTTCACCTCGTTGCCATTGTGACCTTTTGTTGCACTGCACAAAACACTTTTCTTTTAAGAGTGTTTTGTGAAGTTCAACCAAAATGTCACACCGACAACGTTGCTTGATTGCTTGATCTTAGTGGAACTGCACAAGAGGAGATCTTACTTCCTATCCGTTAAGGCGAATTTGGTTCAGATCTTCTTCTTGTGAGTTGTTTGAATTCCGCATCATGAGAGGTCAGTACTAGCATTCTTTCACATGATTCTGCAGTGTGCTTTCATATGTTGTGCTACTTGTACGATAATGTTGCTTGATTTTAATGAGCTGCACAAATGGAGACAAGACTTCCAATCTGTATGTGCACCGTAATATCCCATTGAGGTAAGATAAGGATATTTCACAACTGCTGGCCTGCATTTTGCCACTTTCATCAGAAAATTAAGTTAGTACTATACTTGTGCTCCCTAATTAACATGCCAAATCTTACATTGAAGGCGAAGCTTGTCTGTTATTGAACCAAGTGATGAAGGGGAAGAACAAGCGGAACAAAAACAAAAATGAACTCCCGGTGCTGTAATGAAGCACTGGAACTGTGATGACACAAGTAATGATATAGTTTTGCATCTTAATTTATTGCTATGGCTGGAGCGAGCAATTGTTTTGCCACTGATTTGATGCCACTCTTAATGTAATATGTAATTATCTCTACTTGTGCAAACAGGGATCTTCTTTGAAGATACCATATATTTTAGTGGAACTGCACAAGAAGATGTTGGAAACATTAAACTAATCGAGGAGTATATAGTAAGCATGGCCACCACCGTAGATAGAAACAGATGGTTCCGGAGAAGTGCTTCATCTTTATGCTCTACACAATAAGCCTCCTGACAAAGATTGGTACTCGCCCACTGATTACATCCATATGATTGAGCTTTGTCATCTCTATTGGTGTTGTGCTACTGTTTAGATACTGTCATGAAAAAGTGGTATTGTCCTTGAGAAGTGCTTCATCTGTGCTGTTTTCAATATTTCCTTTCCTTTTTTCAGCAAACAGGGATGCTTGCATTTAGTAGTCCTCTTGTCGTTGCACAACAGGATCATCTTCCTCTGAAGAAGAATATGGAGTACGTGAAGTGACTAGTTCCTATTATGCCAGGATGAAGAAGCCCTGTCTATCTTCTCATCAGAAGGAGCAGTTGAAGGATGGTTACATTACTCCCCACAAGACCAAACTAACTTCAGCTCAGAAGGACTGACAAATCTCCATTTTTTTGCTATGATGCGCGAGTACAATGTTGTTCTAGGATTCTTTCTGGTGAGTTCCATTTTTCTAAAAGTGTGCTCTACATGGACCATGTATGTGCCTGTTGAAACTGTCAATTCATAGTACAGTTTGCTTTATACTAATCACTTATTTTGTATTTGTGCAAACAGGGGTGCTCAGCTTGATTTCAATGGGAGCTGCACAAAATGTTCATGAATACATCGAATCATTCATTTCCACCACAAGAAAGGAGGTGCCGATAAGTTCAAGGCGTTGCAACATATAAGGGCGACATCATACAAGCTACGCGCGAATTTGGTTGATTTTGGTGGAACTGCACAAAAAGAACAGCTGGTTTATTTAGCACGAGGTGCCATGTCAATGTCCGAACTGATGGCAAACCCTGCCCATTCCACAATCGTAGGCATTTGATATTTTGGAATGGGACAACCTTGTCAAAATTTTCTCATTGATTTTAGCAAGACATGCGTTTGATATTTTCGAATGGGACGCCCTTTGCTGTCAGCAGCGTCGATCAATTTTTTCTTTATTCTTTAGTTGTGAAGTAAATATTGCCTCTGACATGTGAGTCACCGAGATGCATAATCATTGATTGTTTTGAATGTTCTCTATGAATTGCCAAGCCTGTGTGTTTGATTGCAATGTACAGAAACGTTAAAAGCTGCTCAAACTCTTTGTACTCCTTTTGTTCTTTTTACTTCGCACATTGTGAAAGTGCATACTTTTTTGTATAAGATTGGTCAAAGTAGAGATACTTTGACTGCAGACAAAACTTGTATGCAGACTAGAAAGGACCGGAGGGAGTACATGTGAAACTGCTGCAAACGAGGTGATCACCCTGGGAATAATGCTAGTACGTATTGTTTTGCATGTTCATCCAATGCCAGTGATACAGGAATTCAAACTAATCGAAATAAATTCATTCATACACGGTCGGATTTCATATAAACATGCCGAATTTCATTACATTTCATACATTCTTCAACTAAAAAGGGGTGCGCTGGAGGTATAATTAATTAACCGAAGCTACCCACCTGTGTCCCGCTGAGCCGAACAGAAGCTTCAATGACTTAACTGCAGGTGCACTTGCGTAACTGACATGTGGCCTGTTGGGCCCACGTGTCAGTCAGCCAACTGCACCAGCAGTTCAGTAGAAGCGGCGTTCTTCTCCAGCGCAGCTCTCCGACTCCATGTCGCCGCCAAGAAGCTGACCGGCTGACAATGGTCAACCCACCTAGCTTGGCTTCAACCGGAGGGTAGCAGCGGTAGCCTTACTTGGACCCGAGCGGCGGCGACCTACCGTGTTCTACTCTTCCTCATTTTCTGTGTGGCGCGACCTCGTTGGCAGCGGGGCGGGGCCTTGGCGGAGCCGGCGATGTCCTCTGTCTCGTTGCCGGTGGGCAGCGCCTCAGCGGAGCGGTGGAAATCCTCCCCCACGTTGCCGGCAGGGTGGGGCCTCGGCTGAGCCGGCGATGTCCTCTGCCTCGTTGTTGGTGGGGCGGGGCCTCGGCGGAGCCGGCGGTGTCCTCTGCCACGTTGTTGGCGCCGCGGAGCCTCGGCGGAGCAGGGCCTCGTCGACGCCAGCGGAGCGGGGACTCGTCGGAGCCGGCATTGTCCTCTGCCTCGTCCTCGGTCTCGCCAAATAGCGCCTCACCCGCTTCATCGCTCTCTTTGCTAGCCTCTTTGTAGGCGGCGCATCCTCCGCCAGCGAGATGCGGTACCGCCAGCGCTCGAGGTGGCCCTTGCGGGCGGAGCGGTACGAGTCGAGCAGCGCCTCCTGCTCCACCCGCTCCATGGCGATCTGCTCCTCTGCCTGCAGGTGCTCCGGGAGGAGCTGGTGGTTGTAGGTGGCGTCGGCCTGCGCCTCCCGGAACTGCTCCTCACGCATCTGCCTCACCCTGTCCATATATTGGGCACGGGCCTCACCGATGGTCATGGTGCAATGCACCGGCGAGGATGGCGCGGAGGAGGGGGTTCGCGCCGGATCATCGACTACCATGTTCTCCATTGGGACGTCATCGTCCTCCGGCTGCCTGCCGGCCAGCCGGTCGGCAGCAATGGTTGCCATCTCCTTGTGGTCCGTCGTCCGCCCGTCCCGAAGAGCGCTGGAGCGCGAGGAAGCCATGGTGGGCAGTAGGGGTGTGGACAGGAGAAAGGGAACGGATGCGGATGACTGCGGCTATGGCCGGCGCAGTAGTTTATATAGCAATGGTGGGCGGGCGGAGGGACGGACGTGTGGCGTCGGATTACCCGCCTCAGCAACCGCGTATCATTAATGTGGGCGGCAGATGGACGGACGGACGACACTTGTGTCATTTGAAGGCGGAGCAATCGCCTGCACCGGGAAGCGGGGCGGGCGGCGCTGACTGTTTCGGGCGGAAAGCGCGCGCGGGCAAGGAGATGACTTTACTTGGAGAGGATGACAATGGGGACCCACCAGGTCCATAGCCTCACGTACGCAAGTGCCTCCTTATTATATATATATAGCTATAATTTATTTTGCTTCCTCCTGGTTTCCTGACATCACGGTCCCACACCATTGTCAACCTATGTAGTAGTCAATAAACGAGAGAATTGCACAAGAAGCGGCCGACAGCTGGGACCAGGCAGCTCGAGCAGTATTTGTGTTTTTGAGGTGTGAGCACTGCAGAGTTTTTCGATGTTTAGCCCAGATATTAATTTTTCTCCTCTGAACAACAACGAAAACATCGCTGCAGGTATTAACTGGGCGGGCTGTGGCCCGTCTAGCCCAGGCCAGATATCCAGCCCAGATATTAATTTTTTTCAAGCTGAAAATGGCTAGCCCAGCTATACTTTTTTTTAGGAATACCCACGCAAGGTCAAGTTGTTATTCTCCGCCCCGCTGGGCTGCAAATCTTTTCTAGGAGGGATGCATTAGGCTTAACAAGAAAATGCGCTTTAAGAAATAATAAATGGGATGTAATTATAAAAACTGGGCAGTAACTATAAAAAAATGCACCAAACACGTGATTACTTTATAAAATATTATTTTTGGATATTGAAAATTTTAATTTCATTAATTGTTGTGAGCGCAATGTTTCGTTGGATTTTTACGTAAAATAAATTTATATTGAAATTGTATTTAATCTGACTAGAAATTTCGGGATAAAAATATTTCGGATCCCATCAAAATGTGGGAAATTTTATTGAATTCTGTTTTGAACGGTTGGTTGAAATGGGCTGTACTTTTAACAAACTGTAAATGGGCTATAGTAAATTCCATTAGAATTCAAAAATGGGCCACACATTCTTACAAATCTCAAATGGGCTATAAGTTCTCTGCCACACACTTCTGGCCTTACTAAGTTGATGCGTCCCCAAAAAAACAGAGTTGACACGTATGCAAGGCTTTGTCAACTTATAGTCAACACACGGTTCTAGCAGCAGTGGCCATTGGATGTCCATCCAATGGATACCGTGCTTCTTCTTCAATCTCGGATATTCTAGCTTCACCCTCCCAAAAAATGATTCCTCCCACTAACATCTGGGGCGCACCATTTCGGAAGCTGACATGTGGGCCTACTAAGTTGACGTACCATGGGCTTTGTCAACTTAGTCAATATAAATGATTCTAGTTGTAGTGACCGTACGATGTCCATCCAATGGCCGTCGTGCTTCTTCAACCTCTGGTCTTCTTGCTCCAGCCGCCCAAAGCAGCGCCGGTCGTGCCGCCTACTCCTGCCTCCCGTGGCCGGCTGTGCTGCCGCGGAAGCCTCACCGCTCCTACTACTCCCATCGCTGGCCAGGCCATCCCTCCGCTCACCCACACCCCCTGTTATTCTGCGGCGATGGCAGCGCAGCCGACCAGTGAACCCTCGTACTCCTCTCCACGTGTGCATCCACTGCCGCGTCTTCCCCGGCTCCGCGTCGTCCCCTTCCTAGGCCTCGCCATCGTTCACCACCCTGGTGCTCTCGGCGCGGCGTGGTCAACGTGGTCAAGGAACGACTTCCATCGGACGTGGACTGTACGTGGAGAGGCTGACAGCTGGGTCCACGGCAGCCACAAGGAAGTGCCTCCTTATTTCGTGCAAAATAATTATTCCTCCACCTAACAGCGGGGACCTACCGGACGGGGCACCGTATTTCGCGGAAAAAATGATTCGCCCCCTGATTGTTGGGACCCACGAGATACATCTTCGCACGTAAGGAAGTGCTTCCGGAAAAAAACGATTTGCCCCCCTGACTGCTGGGACCCACCAGCTACATCTTCGCACGCAAGGAAGTGCGTCCGAAAAAAATAATTCGCCCCCCGACTGCTGGGACGCACCAGCTACACCTTCGCACGCAAGGAAGTGTGTCCGGGCAAAAAAAATGATTCGCCCCCCTTACTAATGGGACCCAGCAGCTACACCTTCGCACACAAGGAAGTGCGTCCGGGCAAAAAAACAAAATGATTCGCCCCCCTGACTGTTGGGACCCACCAGCTACATCTTCGCAGGCAAGGAAGTGCCTAACAGTCGGGACCCACCTGGTCGAAGCGTACGTAGCGTTGTCATTCTGGTCGCGAACGTGTACGTACATACTGGTCGATGTAGAGCCGCGCACGTGTCGTAGTAGAGGCGTGCACGTGTCGTAGTAGAGGCACGCACGTAGCATGTACACATACGTACAACGGCCAGTTGCAAGAAGGAAAATACGGCCACGTATGTGTACATACGGGCAGGGTCTCGAACGCCTACTCGCGCATACGTACGGCCAGAGCTCGTGTACATGGCTGGGTCGGAACGGAGAAACAGCGTCGTCGTCGTGTTCATGGGGAGGCAACGGAATGCGTCGTGTTCATGGGGAGGCAACGGAATGCATCGTGTTCATGGGGAGGCAACGGAATGCGTCGTGTTCATCGGGAGGCAACGGAATGCGTCGTGTTCATGGGGAGGCAACGGAATGCGTCGTGTTCATCGGGAGGCAACGGAATGCGTCATGTTCATCGGGAGGCAACGGAACGCGTGGGAGCCAACCGGCTGGGTCGGAACGGAATGCGTGGTTGTGTTCATCGAGAGGGCTTGGACGGAATAGGCGATGGAAACGAGGCCTGGCGTACCGCAGAACGGAGGAAACGGACCTCCTGCGGTCGAAACGGGGGTCATGTTGATCGGAGGGGTGTGGCGTACCGCAAAACGGGCGAAATGGACCTATTACGGTCGAAACGGGGGTCCTGTTGATCGGGAGGGGTGTGGCGTACCGCAAAATGGATGAAACGGACCTCCTACGGTCGAAACGGGGGTCCTGTTCATCGGGAGGGGTGTGGTGTACCACAAAAAGGGACTCCACGGGATACTGTTCATCTCCACCGTCGACCTCCTCCAGCCTCCACGGGCTCCTGTTCATCTAGCCTCCACCGCGCGCTACTCCATCGGCTACTGTTCAACCACCCCTCCACCGTCTACTGTTCATCCAGCCCTCCACACCACGGGGTCCTGTTCAACCACCCCTCCACGGGCACCCCTCCACCATCTACTATTCATCCAGCCCTCCAC
>NC_057799.1:434544761-434554135 GCF_018294505.1 Triticum aestivum
AGTAGCGAAGGAATCGCTCGATCGGGTTCAGTTAACAGCCATCGATCGATCGCTCGGGTTCAGTAACGCGTTGCCTGCAGTGCAATCGCTCGGGATCAGTTAGAGCCCATCGCCTCGCTCGGGTTCAGTTAGAGCCAATGGCTCGCACACACGCGCGTACGTGTACGAGAGAAACGTGCATCGCTCGGCCCCCGACCTCCCACCGTAACCGGGAACTCCCCAAAATTTTCCTCGCCCTCGCTTCTACCACGGTTTTTTCCGTCATGCACGGCCCAAAGAATGTCATGCAGCTGCGTCTCCGGCCCGCCCAGGACGAAAAGCCCATTTTCTGTCATGATTTCTTGTCATAGAAGTAGGACCCCACCACATCTATGATGATACCGGGTTTTGTCACAATTATCGTCATAGAAGTGTCATAAGTATGACAGAAAAAAAATTCGTTTGGCCCAAAATGTCACGGATGTGTCTTTTTTTAGTGTCAATGTTGAACATCTCTGTAATGATCATATCTACTTAAAATGAAAATGACCGGTGTCATAGCATGCCATGAAATGCAAAACTACACATGCATCACATAATAACGAAAATGACCGATGTCATCCATATTCACACTAAGCATAAACATCAACAACTCATATTACTTTGCTGATCAAGATAACTCACATATTAACCAAAATATTTTGCAGCAAGTTTTATTATTTTCTCATGCAAGAACGTAACTCCGATTAATTTCTCATATGAATAACAAAGATTTTACCACACACAAATCCTAATTTCTTTACCAACCAAGTGAGGTTCAAACATTCTGTAAGTCAAGTAAAATGACTAAACAAGTACTTAACAGAATATTTTCTAGCAAATTTTTATCATTTTATTTATGCAAGAACATAACTTTAAATAATTAATAACATGCATAACAAAATTTATTTCCATCATCACCACAAATAGGTCCTAGCTTTGCTTCACCAACTAAGCTAGTTTCCACATTCTGTAAAATCAAGCATATTAACTAGCAAACACTTAATAGAATATAAATAACACAATAGTTATTTAAATGCATGGATTAATCATTTCATTCAAGTAAGAAAATCATAAATATTGAAATGACACCATGAAAATGTTGTTGTGGCTTGCCTTAGTGCAGATGAGGTTCACAAGCCTTCTGGTGATCCTCAACACAAGCCTCACCCTCTGAAAATAATTTTAAACACAAAAAGAAAATATCAAGAACACTTCTGATAATCACCAGAAATTCTAAACAGCTCAGAAAAATCCCATCTTTGGTGAGCTGCTAGATTTCTTTGCAAAGAACGAGATGCAAAAAGAATCAATTCATTTCGACTTATAGTTGCGGAGTTATGGCTGTTTGAAGTGTTCTGTAAATTCAAATGAATTTGAATAAAAATAAACAGGCTGGGGGTGACGTCGAAGGCGTAAAGCCCAGGGGCGCCACCACTCATAGCGCTTCGCGCGCGTACAGAGTGGCTGACTAGCGGGCCCCGCTAGTTAGGTTAGGAGGAGGGGGAGAAGGAAACAGAGGGAGTCACAGCTCCGCCGGAGCTCTCGCCGGCGATGAGGACTTCTTGGCCAAAATGAGGGGGAGGGATGGCAAGAGGAGGTTGAGGCGCACCTGCCCGTACCCGTAGCGTAGCTAGGGGTGGTCGGACGGCGTTAGAATCAACCTCGCAAGCGGAGGCAGAACACGGTGGTCGCTGCAGATGAAGAAGACGGCAAGCAGAGGCAACTCCAGGGGCTCCAGAGGGGTGGAACAGCTTCACCGGAGAGGGGCGGAGGCCTGGAAGGGCCGCCCTAGCCTGGGAGGGGCTGGAGCTACCGCGGCGACCAGAGGGGATCGCCGGCGAGCTCGAGCTCGGGGACGGCGGCCCGAGGCCTGCTCGGCCGGGCTACGGCTTCCTACTCGCTAGTGGAGTGTGTGGGAGTGCTAGATGGTGCTCGAGGAGGTTGGGGGCGGCTCCATTTATAGGCGAGCGGCGAGGGGGTCTCAGGCTCCATCGGTGGACACCTGTCCACGGCACCCGGCGACGAGCGGCGTCACTGAGAGGGGAAGAAGGCGGCGCAGCTCACGCGGCATCTGTTGGCGGACGGAGACGAGCACAGGAACGAGGAGAAGGCAACGAGCACAGTGCGAGACCGCACTGTTGGGTTGGCCGGATCGTGCCCGTGCTCACTGCGGCGAGCTCCGGCGTCGGCGAGCGCCAGAGGGGAGTTAAGGGAGTTGAGACGAACATGGTGGCGAAGTTTGGCGCGCTACGGCAGTCGAGAAAGCGAGCACGCGCGAAACAGAGCGCTCGGCGGCACTCAGAGCGCGTCAACATGCATGCCAGCACCCCTGGACGAACGCGGTCACCGCGTGTACTATGACACCAGGCCGAGATAAGCCTAAACTTCATGTCTGGCGTGTTGTTCGTGGTAGTTTGAGATGTTACCACGCTTTGGTTTGGATCCAGGTGCAGTAGAGAAGTTTTTACACGCCAGGTAAGTTTCTGGTCAGTAACTTTGAGAGGTTACTGAGGTCAAATGGCTGGGAGTTAGAGGTTGTTCTTTGGAGGTTAGCCAAGAGTTACTAAGGTGAAAATGCACAAGAAAACCCAGGCACAATGGAGCAAGTAAAATGGTAGTTGCTGTAGAAACCACCATTTCTGTCCAGAAAAAAAAATATGTGGCAAAAATATTCCAAAAAGTGATGAAATATTTTTGCTCAGGAAGGTGCCCTAGGGTTCAAAGAATATTTGTGAATTATCTCAGATTTTTCTGGGCCATAAAAATTAGGGTTGCTTTGGAGCATACTGATCTGGCTAGGGTTTTTGAGAGAAAATGAATATTTTTCTTTTAAGTAAAATATTCCAAAGATTATTTTGGGATGGATCAGAAGGGGAATGATGATCAGAGAGGGAAATGGAGCACTTGGGTGAAAGCCAAGAGTACCCAAGTGTTTAAGTCCATATGAAAAGATTCAAAAACTCCAAGTTTCAAATTTAATCCAAATAAAAATCAAGCAAATGAGAGAGGGCAAAAACCAGGTTGTCACAAACCTCCCCCACTTAGAATGAATCTCGTCCTCGAGATTCAGTTCCTTGGGAAAACCACTCTGGATAATGTGACTGTAGAAATTCTTCCCGCTCCCAAGTTGATTCTGACTCTGTGTGATGCTCCCACTGAACTTTGTAAAATTTCCTTACTTTACTGCGAGTGACCCTTTCCATCTGATCCAAAATTCTGAACGGTCTCTCTTCATAAGTTAAATCATTTGCCAACTCTACCTCAACCATAGCAGTCCTTTTCTCAGGCGGGGATATGCATCTTCTCAATTGTGAAACATGAAACACGTTGTGCATGTCTACCAACTCAGCGGGTAGTTCTAATTGATACGTAACAGTACCTACTCGAGACATAACTGGGAATGGACCGATAAATCTGGGGGCCAACTTTCCACAAGTCTGAAATCTCTTGACTCCTTTCATAGGAGTGACTCGGAGGTATACGTGCTCTCCGGGTTCAAAACTTATCTGTCGGTGCTTTGCATCATAATAACTTTTCTGTCGAGATTTGGCCAATTCCAATCTGTCTCTGATTTCCTTAACTTATTTCTCAGCTTCCATAATGAGATCTATTCCGAAGATATGGCTATCTCCAGTTTGAGACCAATTTAAAGGAGTGCGGCACTTACGGCCATACATAGCTTCATCTGGTGACATTTTCAGACTGGTCTGGAAGCTGTTGTTATAGGAAAACTCGGCATATGGCAAACAGTCTTCCCATTTGGGTCCTTGGGCTAAAGCACAGGCTCGCAACATATCTTCGAGTATTTGATTTACCCTTTCTGTCTGTCCATCCGTCTGAGGATGATAAGCAGTACTATATTTCAGTGCTGTCCCCAAGGCTTGATGGAGGCGTGACCAAAAAGCGAAGGTAAACAGGGAACCTCGGTCGGAAGTGATAGTTCGGGGTACTCCATGCAGACTGACTATTCTGGATACATACAGCTGTGCAAGTTGATCTGCCCTGTATCTGGTGCTGATTGGAATTAAGTGAGCGACCTTGGTTACGGTGTCCACTATAACCGAGATTGCATCATTGCCTCGCTGAGTCTTAGGCAATCCCGTAATGAAATCCATACAAATGTCATCCCATTTCCATTGTGAAACCGGCAGCAGTTGGAGGAGTCCGACTGGCTTCTGATGCTCTGCCTTCACCTTGTTGCATATGTCACAACAGGCTACAAAATAGGCAATGTCATTCTTCATTTCATCCCACCAGAATATTTGTCTAAGGTTCTCATACATTTTCGTACCTCCCGGGTGAATGGAATATGAGGATTCATGTGCTTCTGACAGAATTTTCTTCCTTAAATCCGGTTGATTGGGTACACAAATCCATCCACGGAATCGGAGGGTACCGAATTTGTCCTTGAAGAAATTTGGGGTCTGTTCTGCCATCTGGCCCTGGGCACGTCTTTACAGCTCGGTGTCAGCTGGCTGAGCCTTGCGGATCTCTATCTCAAGTGTGGGTGTAACTTCCAAAATATTAGCGAGGCCAGCATCCACTATGACCAAGTTGAGCTGAGCGATCTCCTCTTGGAGTTCGGGCGGCAAGGATCTCAATATGACATTTAAGCTGAAGGGCTTTCGACTGAGTGCATCGGCAACTACGTTGGCCTTGCCCGGGTGGTAATTTATTCCAAGGTCATAATCCTTGACCAACTCTAGCCATTTTCGATGACGGAGGTTTAAATCTGGCTGATTGAAGATGTATTTGAGACTCTTGTGGTCAGTAAAAATTTCGCACCGTTTTCCAATGAGGTAGTGTCTCCAAATTTTTAATGCATGAACCACCGTAGCCAATTCCAAATCATGAGTAGGATAATTTCCCTCATGGGGTTGTAGCTGTCGCGATGCATATGCTACTACCTTGCTGTCTTGCATAAGTACGCAACCAATACCTTGCCTGAAGGCGTCACAATAAACATCAAAACAGCGATAAATGTCTGGAAGAGTCAATACAGATGCGGTTGTCAAACGTATCTTTAACTCATTAAAACTTTTCTCACAGTCCTCCGTCCATTCAAACTTCTTATCCTTTTTGAGCAGCTCCGTCATGGGTTTAGTAATCTTGGAAAACCCTTCAATAAAACAACGATAATATCCAGCCAATCCGATAAAACTACGGATCTGTGTCACAGTCGTGGGCGGCACCCAATCGAGCACATCCTTTACTTTGATCGGGTCCATGGCTATACCTTCGGCGGATAGTACATGTCCAAGAAACCCAACTTGCTTGAGCCAAAATTTGCATTTACTGAATTTGGCGTATAGTTGATGGTCGCGGAGTCGTTGTAGCACTGCTCGGAGGTGATCCTTGTGCTCTTCTTCACCCTTGGAGTAAATGAGGATGTCATCGATGAAGACTACCATGAATTTGTCGAGGAAGTCCATGAATACTTTGTTCATCATATGCATGAAGAAAGCAGGGGCATTGGTGAGACCAAAGGACATCACGGTATATTTATAAAGACCGTACCGAGTAGTGAATGCGGTCTTAGGAATATCCTCCTTTTTAATCTTGAGCTGATGATATCCGGTCCGTAAATCGATCTTAGAGAATACTTTAGCCCCACTGAGCTGATCAAACAGATCATCAATCCTTGGCAGCGGATATATATTTTTGATAGTGACCTCATTCAGCTGGCGGTAATCTACGCACCTATGGAGACTGCCATCCTTTTTGCCTAGGAAAATAGCAGGTGATCCCCATGGTGAAGAGCTGGGACGAATATATCCTTTCTGGAGCAATTCATCAAGCTGTTTCTTTAGCTCCACTAATTCTGATGAGGGCATCTGGTAATACTTCTTGTATAACGGTGCAGTCCCGGGCACAAGATCTATTGCAAATTCCAGTTCCCGATCTGGTGGCATGCCTGGCAGTTCTTCTGGAAATACATCAGGGTACTCGCTGACCACAGGAATAAATTCCAATTCAGCCACAGCGGTGCAAACTAATTCTTGCTTGGGTATATTCTTGCGAGCGTAGAATTTGATAGTCTACCCATTCAGACTGGTCAAAGTGACTTCTCGGGTTGCGTAGTTTATGCAAACTTGATATTTGGTCATCCAATTCATACCCAATATAATATCCAACTTTTCAGACTCAATGATTATCAGAGAGGTTGGAAAGTAGACCCCGTTGATATTGATTTCCAGATCACGGCAGACCAGATTGCTCTTGATTATAGATCCCGGGGTTTGTACCAGCATATTTTTGCCCAAAAGCGTGCAAGGAAGTTGTTTTGGGCAGCAAAACTCCGAGAAATAAAAGAATGGGAAGCCCCAGAGTCAAATAAAATTACGGCAGGTATGTCATTAACAGAAAACATACCAATGATGACTTCTGGCTTCTCTTGAGCTTCATCGGCAGAGATATGATGCACGTGCCCAGTGAAGTTTTGCTGGGTTGGCCATGACTCCATAAAGTTGACTTGTGGCCTGATTAGGGCATTCGCCTTGTTGTTCTTGGGGCACTGTCTGGCATAATGTCCGTTCTGCCCACAATTAAAGCAAGAATTATTGCGCTGACGCTCTTCATGTATTGGGTTGGTCACGACATTCTTGACTTGAGTGGTGGTCTTGTTAACATTCTGCTGCCAATTTGGCTTGTATTCCACCTGAGTCTGCTGCCAGGTATGAGCCTTTTGCACTGGTTGCCCATCCTTCTTTGGCTCAAACTTATGCTTGTTGTCGTTGTTAACAGGCCTATTGTCTGCTATAAGCTTCTGCTCCCGTTCAGCAATGAAAGCCTTGTACACCAGAGTTTGGAAATCTGGGAAATCAAGCATACTGAGAGTACACCGGAGTTGCAGATTTAGGCCTCCAAGAAATCTATCAATCTTCCTTTCTTCGGTGGCCACATCGTAAGTAACGAGCTAGATGATTGAATTTTTGCAAATATTCAGCCACAGACTGATTTCCCTGGATGAGTGCGAGAAATTCATGCCGCTTGGTCTTCATAACTCCAGTAGGGATACGATATTTTCGGAACTGATCCTTAAACTTTCCTTAGGTGATTTCCTCATCAACCGGCCACATGGCTTTTGTATTTTCCCACCATATGGCAGCTGCGCCTTCAAGGTAATGAGTTGCAAATGGAACTTTATCATTTTCTTCAGTATGAGCAATCTCAAGCTTTTTCCCAATGGTGCTCAACCAATCGTCTGCATCCAGTGGGTCAACAATCTGACTGAAGCTGGGTGGCTTGGTCCTCTGAAAATCTGACAGCTTTGAGTGATGATCATTCTGATTTCCATTCTGTCCAACCATAGCTTGCACACTTCTTAATATTTCAATCAGATCATTGTTACTTCTTTCCTCAAACATACACAGAATTTGCTCGGTGGAGGGCGGTGGAGGTGGTGGCGGAACGTACGGCTCGGGAGAATGTCCTGCCTGTCGTGCGGAACGACGAATAGGAGTTCCCTCACGAACGTTGCTACTGCTGCCTCCCCGCGTCATCCTATTGTGGATTTTTCCCAAGACAACGCAATCGAGATGAGAAACATCCAAGAATAAAATTGGGGAAAAGCCAGCAACAAATCCCGGAAGAAAACAAAAAAGCGAAGAAAATACGGCGAATAAAGTCCCAACATAATTATACATAGACTCATACATGAAAGATAAACAACATGCCAGGTTCAACTACTCTCATACATGCAACAAAACATCATGACTCGTACGACTACATCCGTACTTCGAATACTCAAAGATACTACTGCTCTGCTGGTGCTGCGGTGTCCTCCCCTGAAGCGGTCTCGGATCCCGAACTGACGTGGTTAACGGAAACCTCCGGGTTAAAGGTAACACGACGGCGCTGCCTCGAGGGCTCTCCCTCAGGGGCAGGGGTAGGATGAAGAATCAGGGCTATAGGAGTAGCGAGAAGTGAAACCCACTCGGCAGGAGTACTGAGAGGATTCACGGCCGAGACGCCCGTGCTACTCGGAGGAGTAACCGGTGAAATAGGGGAACTAGAACTAGCTGGAATATCAGGGGTAAATCCCAGAGAAGATGGAGTAGTGGCAGATCTAGTAGTGACTAAAGCAGCGGCTAAAGCAGTACGGGCACGAGTCAGCTCTCGAACCAGCTCGTGGATCATCAGATAGCTAGCAGTGACATAACGAGCAAGGTGGCTAGCAACGCTATCAGACTCCGGATCAATGATAGGGAAACGGACACGACCGTTGTCGTGCAGAGATGGGTAGTAATAGAAACCTAGGTGGTTCTGCATTCGGACCTCGTTGTAGCGAAGCTCGACAAGGACCTCGAATGCAGCAAACTGGATAGCCTGAGAAGCGGTGGAGGCGTATCCGCTCTGAGAAGTACGAGTGTAAGAGCTGGAATCGGAACTAGTGCGCAGAGTGACCACTGCGTGATACTCATACACTGAATCAGCTAGATGCTCCCGGTACACACGATAGACTGGGTCATCTCCGAGAGGGTACAGCCGACGCCACACGTTGCGAAGGAGGTGCGGTGACGTGTATGGCATCAGCTGCAACTGGCACGGATACGGCACCGGAGCCATCTACACCCACAACCATTAGCAGGTTAGCATAAAAAATTATAAGCCAAATGCATGCAATGCAACAACCAGCAAAAATTACTACCGGCACTCAACTTAAACTCGTATCTAACGTCCAGTTAACACGTCATAGTCTAGCATGGCCTACAGTCAGCGCGGCTCTGATACCAAGCGTTGTGGCACCCCGGCTCAGAGCGACCGGTTTACCCTACATTGCCAGCCTAGAGACTATGTCTTCTGGCAACACACAACATCTTGGTACAGAAAACAACCGCTTTATTGATGCTAGCGGAACAGAGTTTATATTCACTACAAAAAAAGACACATCCGTGACATTTTGGACCGAACAATTTTTTTTCTGTCATACATATGACACTTCTATGACGATAGTTGTGACAAAACCCGGTATCATCATAGATGTGGTGGGCTCCTACTTCTATGACAAAAAATCATGACAGAAAATGGGCTTTTCGTCCTGGGCGGGCCGGAGACGCAGCTGCATGACATTCTTTGGGCCGTCCATGACGGAAAAAACCGTGGTAGAAGCAAGGGGGAGGTAAATTTCGGGGAGTTCCCGGTTACGGTGGGAGGTCGGGGGCCGAGCGATGCGCGTTTCTCTTGTACACGTACGCGCGTGTGTGCGAGGCATTGGCTCTAACTGAACCCGAGCGAGGCGTTGGGCTCTAACTAAACCTGAGCGATTGCACTGCAGGCTACGCGTTACTGAACCCGAGCGATCGATCGATGGCTGTTAACTGAACCCGATCGAGCGATTCCTTCGCTACTGC
>NC_057799.1:434554486-434562067 GCF_018294505.1 Triticum aestivum
GGATGAACAGTAGACGGTGGAGGGGTGCCCGTGGAGGGGTGGTTGAATAGTAGCCGGTGGAGTAGCGCGCGGTGGAGGCTGGATGAACAGGAGCCCGTGGAGGCTGGAGGAGGTCGACGGTGGAGATGAACAGTATCCCGTGGAGTCCCGTTTTGCGGTACGCCACACCCCTCCCGATGAACAGGACCCCCATTTCGACCGTAGGAGGTCCGTTTCATCCGTTTTGCGGTACGCCACACCCCTCCTGATCAACAGGACCCCCGTTTCGACCGTAGGAGGTCCGTTTCGTCCGTTTTGCGGTACGCCGCACCCCTCCCGAACAACAGGACCACCGTTTCGACCTTAGGAGGTTTGTTTCCTCCATTTTGCGGTACGCCAGACCCCTCCCGTTCTACAGGACCCCGTTCCGAACATAGGAGGTCCGTTTCCTCCGTTGTGCGGTACGCCAGGCCTCTTTTCCATCGCCTGTTCCATCCAAGCCCTCCCGATGAACACGACCACGCATTCCGTTCCGACCCAGCCGGTTGGCTCCCACACGTTCCGTTGCCTCCCGATGAACACGACGCATTCCGTTGCCTCCCCATGAACACGACGCATTCCGTTGCCTCCCCATGAACACGACGACGATGCTATTTCTCCGTTTCGACCCAGCCATGTACACGAGCCCTGGCCGTACGTATGCGCGAGTAGGTGTTCGAGACCCCACCCGTATGTACACATACGTGTCCGTATTTTCTTTCTTGCACCCTGGCCGCTGTACGTTCGTGTACATGCTACGTGCGCGCCTCTACTATGACACATACGCGCCTGTACTACGACACGTGTGCGCCTCTACATCCACCAGTATATATGTACGTACACGTTCACGACCAGAATGACAACGCTACGTACGCTTCGACCAGGTGGGTCCCGACTGTCAGGCACTTCCTTGCCTGTGAAGATGTAGCTGGTGGGTCCCAGCAGTCAGGGGGGCGAATCGTTTTTTTTTTGCCTGGACGCACGTCCTTGCGTGTGAAGATGTAGCTGGTGGTCCCAGCAGTTAGGGGGAAACGTTTTTTTTCGCGAAATACAGTGGCCCGTCCGGTGGGTCCCAGCCGTCAGGTGGAGGAATCATTATTTTCCGCGTCATGAGGAGGCACTTCCTTGCTGCGGCCGTGGACCCAGCTGTCAGCCTCTCCACGTACAGTCGACGTCCGATGGAAGTCGTTCCTTGACCACGTTGACCACGCCGCGCCGAGAGCACCAGGGTGGTGGACGATGGCGAGGCCTAGGAAGGGGACGACGGGGAGCCGGGGAAGACACGGCAGTGGAAGCCCGCACGGAGAGGAGTACGAGGGTTCACTGGTTCGGCTGCGGTGTGAGGCTGCCGTCGCCGCAGGGCCTGGCCAGCGGTGGGAATAGTAGGGGGCGGTGAGGCCTCCACGGCAGCACAACCGGCCACGGGAGGCAGGAGCATGCGGCACGACCGGCGCTGATTTGGGCGGCTGGAGCAAGAAGACCAGAGGTTGAAGAAGTACTACGGCTGTTGGATGGACATCGTCCGGTCACTGGAGCTAGAATCGTTCATATTGACTAAAGTTGACAAAGGCCCCCGTCCCAGTCAACTTAGTAGGCCCACAAGTCAGCCTCCCACCATGGTGGGTCCCAGCTAGCAGGGGGAGTATTCATTTTTTTGTGCGTAATAAGGAGGCACTTCCGGTGGGTCCGAGCTGACAGCGGGGGGAAAGTTTTTTCGCGAAATACGCTGGCCCGTCCGGTGGGTCCCAACAGTCAGGGGGGAAACTTTTTTTTGCAAAATAAGGTGGCCAGTCCAGTGGGTCCCTGCTGTCAGGTGGAGGAATAATTATTTTGCGCGTAATAAGGAGGCACTTCCTTGCGGCCGCCTGGACCCAGCTGTCAGCCTCTCCACGTACAGTACTCTTCCGATGGAAGTCGGTTGTTGACCACCTTGACCACGCCGCGCCGAGAGCACCAGGGCGGTGGTTTGGATGACGGCGAGGCCTAGGAAGGGACGACGCGGAGCCAGGGAAGGAGCAGCAGTGGAAGCCCGCGCGGAGAGGAGTACGAGGGTTCACTGGTTCGGCTGCGGTGTGAGGCTGCCATCGCCGCAGAATAACTGGGGGTGTGGGTAAGTAGAGGGATGGCCTGGCCAGCGGTGGGAGTAGTACGGGGCGGTGAGGCCTCCGCGGTATCACAGCCGGCCACGGGAGGCAGGAGCACGCGACACGACCGACGCTGCTTTGGGCGGCTGGAGCAAGAAGACCAGAGGTTGAAGAAGCACTACGGCCGTTGGATGGACATCGTACGATCACTGCAGCTAGAATCGTTTATATTGACTAAGTTGACAAAGCCCTTGGTACGCGTCAACTTAGTAGGCCCACAGCTCGGATTTGGCAGAGAACATATAGCCCATTTGCGATTTGTAAGAATGTACAGCCCATTTTTTAATTCTAATGGAATTTACTACAGCCCATTTATAGTTTGTTAAAAGTACAGCCCAACTTCTAGCTAGGACAACGATTAATAATTTCGAACAACTGCTCAAAACAGAATTCAAAAAAAATTCCCACATTTTGATGGGATCCGAAATATTTTTATCCGAAATTTCTAGTCAGGTTAAATATAATTTCAAAATAAAGTTGTATTACGTTAAAATCCAACAAAATATTGCGCGCGCAACAAGTAATGAAATTAAAGTTTTCAAATTCCAAAAATAATATATTTTTCAAACTAATTACGTGTTTGGTGCATAGTAACTATCCAGTTATTATAATTACATCCCATTTATTATTTCTTAAATTCCATTTTCTTGTTAAGCCTAATGCATACCTCCTAGGAAAGTTTGCAGCCCAGCGGGGCGGAGAATAACAAGTTGACCCAGATATTGTGTACAACTGTCGGCCCAGTTGCATTGCTGATGTTGAAAAAAAAGGCCTGTGTAGTATAGTACAACCTAACATGGTTACTCAGCCCACATTCAGCGACGTCGGAAAGGCCCAAACAAGGCTTCTGTACAACTTTTTGAAGTCACTGAGCTCAATTAATAACCTAAGAAAAAACTTAGATTACAGTGGAACCTAATTAAAAGTTGTCACGAGCAAATAAATAATTCAACGGGTCCCACTTGTGCGTGTGCGCGCGTGTGTGTGTGTGAGAGAGAGAGAGATAGAGAGAGAGACCCATCGGTCGATGCTCGTAAATACATCTTTCAGCCATATGCATTGCTGATGCTCAGTAAAAACTTATATAGTTGACACAATCATATAGAACATCATAGCACACTGAACTTGCATACAAAAATTGCACGCAGGCGACACAATCAGGATGGAAGCAGTGGATCGCTACGGGAAGGGCTACGTTGAAACCAACGAAGTCGTACATAACGGTTCATCGTCTTTATCAATGACGGGGAAATATCTTGAATGTTGTGCAAAGAAAATAGACAGACAACACAATAAGTTCTGCTAGCACATTAAGTTGACGTACATCCCTTTCCAGGTACAAAATTAGAACAGGTCACAATCAAATGTACTGGCATATCAGTGCTTCACACCCATAGCTCGGATTTAACTAGTATCTGACAAGATTCAGTTGTTACCTCAAATTAGAGCACATCCAGGCAGCCAGCCCTGCCTCTTCTCCCGAAGAAGCAGTGGCCTCCGCCGCGCGATGGAGTAGGCCCTGTGCCATCCATCGTTCCGAGCAACATGGGGAAAGTCTGACGTTGACTCCTCTAATGGATGTCGTCGATGGACCCTGGCACCAGCGGCGGCGGCAGGACTTCGATTGATGGATTGACCACTTCTTGGACATGCACGAACACTCGATACAGGTACATCCCTAACATGGTCCGTGGCGGCCTTGGTGGCGACGAATAGTACAACCCCGGTTCCTGCACCGGTATCTCAACACCAATCACCTTCGGTATGGTGGACGGCTTCTTCATCCATGCCATAACCGTCAGAGCCCAGCTGTCTGGAGGAATAAACATACTTACGAGCTCACCTCCAAGGTCGTTGATAAGCTCGTTCATGGACTCGCTGTTCCAAGAACGTCGAGGCATGCCGTGGAAGGTAAGCTTTGTTAAAAACTCAATCTCAGAGGGCACCGAGCCCCATCCTGGGCGCCACCGATCAAAGTTCACCAGCGCGCCATTGCAGAACAAACACCGGGAAGATTCGAACACACGACTGCAATCAAAAGTTCTCCGGAACCTGACGAAGAAATCAGCCGGTGGCGGACAGACTTCGACGAGCAAGTCACTTATTTGTATGCCGTGTGCAATGCCAAGAGCTTTGACAAGGTCGTCCGGCGAGACGGGAGGCCGGTCGCCGTTGATGGTTACCATCAGCACTTTGCCGGCAAACTGGTCGTCAAGCGCCGCCATGCCACTGTTGAGTGACAGCACGCAGCGACCGAAGGCAGGACGGACCTCAGGATCTCCGGCTCGGAGATCCGCGTTGACTGGCGACATGATAGTGCGCTTGCGTACAGGGAGTACAGGAGGGGGATTTGGGGGAACTGGAGTAGGAATCGAGATTCCAGAGGTGGGGTAGGGGCGGGAGACTGGGGATGAAAAGGTAGCATGAATTTCGAGCACGCGCCAATATGCTCTCGGCGCGCAAGCGCACGAAAACAGCGGTGGCGCCCACATGTCGGCCTAAGAGTCCTTATTCTTTCTTTTTTGGAGAGCCCGACCTTTTTTCAGGATCTTTTGAGATCCCGGCCTGAGAGTCATAATTGACATGTTTGGCATTGCGTTACTACTCGGCCCATATTCAACGACACCTCCCTGGCCCAAACAAGTGTACATCATCGAAAAGACACTGAGCTCAAATTATATAACTTGAAAAAAGGAGATATACTCTAAACACTGGAGAATGGTGATGCCCTCATTTAGCCCACTAGTAGTTCGAGACAATAAACAGTTCGAAACAACGATATATACAACATTCAAACACTGACTAGTGACTACTACTGACATAAACAGCAAGACATGATAGTTCATAAGAAGTCTTGCTACACCACCAAAACGCACCCATCTATAGCGCTCAGACTCTCGTGATCTAGACGAGAATGACATTCTAAATAGAAGCAACTATTACATAGTAAGAGTGACATAGACGAGGATGACCAAATGACAAGGAATATGCATAACAAAAGAAAGAACTACCCATCCAGAACCAGCAGCAAAGACAACAAAGTGATTCGAAGAGATGATCCAACACCACCATAATTTGCAGCCCCGCTTTAGCGAGTGATCCGGAGACACCAGTACTCCACCCTTTCGATGCAACAGCCCAATTACCATTCAACCTGAAGGCTTGAACCACATCATTGCCTGTCGTAATTGAGATATCCAAGGATCAAAGTTAATCCGGATGCCTTTGTCATTCTCACCTTCTTTTGGCTGCAGGCTGTATCGCTGACAATCAGGGGAGTTTGCTCCCGAACTCCTATTGCTCGCCGTGTAGACACAGTTTTCCATAGCAAACAGAGCCTCTCTGCCATCAAGGTCCTTGCCAACGGTGATCTCCTGGTTAATCGGATAGTTGAGTCCGAGAAACAGAGAGTGTGAACCAAGGCTGTTTACCCGCCTCCGACTAAAGAATCCTAAAGGCCCCAACAAGCTGTTATCCTGCTCATAGACGTAACAGCCACTGTCCGGATACTCACGTATTACACGGTGCTTGTATACTATGGGGTTTTTGCAATATAACTTTTCCGGCTCATGTGTCCGAATGATCATCAGTCTTTTGCCGTCGTCTGATCGAGCGAGGAACCAGTTGTGCTTTCCTGTTTTTTGGAAAAGGTGGTGTGATTACAAAGGGCAGTAACTGTAGGGACACTGCATCATATCAAAAAGGACAGACATTGTTAATGTAAGATGAGCATTGTTCAGAGTAGGAGTAGGATAATGCAAGAAACAACATTGATATGTCCCTGTTGGAACTGGGAGGAAAATACAGGGAAATGTATACTGGGTTCAAAATATAGAAGTGCCATGCATGGTTATACTCATGTTATCTCGCAATCGATTCTTCACAGGAAACTACCATGTCATGCATGTTATGTACTCCCTCCATTCCCAAATATTTGTCTTTCTAGGCATTTCAAATAGACACAACATACGGATGTATGTAGACATATTTTAGAGTGTAGATTCACTCATTTTGCTCCGTATGTAGTCACTTGTTAAAATCTCTAGAAAGACAAATATTTGGGAACGGAGGGAGTAATCATGTTCTGTCCTCACAAACAAATTCTTCAAGGTAACTAACAGACAATGCATTGTTATATACTCGTGTTCTGTGGGCAAAATTTTTGTGAGGATATTATTCTAGCCATTGATTGCTGAAGGGCGAATATAGGTATGTACACATGGTAAGCATTGCAGGATTTCACTACTTCCAAATATAGAGTTCTCCATATGCACATTTACTTCCCTAATGTATGGTTAGATGAGACCAACAGTGTGGTGCATGTTTCTACATCATGAAAATGAGGAAACTAACATGGCCATTGATACTCACTCATATTTAGTAGTAGTATATAGATTACTGTAAAATAAGGATAATATCCATATATTCCTAACCGTGTGATTATTCAGGGTACAAATTGGCTGTAATGACGTGGTCAAAATCGCATGAATTAACTCATTCCAAATATAGCTGATTTACGGTGTCTCTAATACATTGCCATAGTTCTACTCAAATTCTGCTCAAACAGGGATGTGCCAATCATCACAAAAAGTTCAAACAGTGTCATGGCGTCATCATTAACATGAGACGGAAACAACTTACACGCGTCGTCCTAGCAATACGTGGTGCCATCTGCTTGGTCGATCGCGTAGATGATGCCATTGTGTTCAATAGCATCACAGAAGTGTTTATCAGCTTTGACGATGATCCACTGCGAGCCGAGTTGTCTCTAGCTAAAGAAGGCACCGGCGTAAAGATAGGCGAGTCCGCGGTCGAACAAGGCAATTAGCTTGAAGTCTGCGTAATTCGCATGTCGTGTGGGCACTTGGCAGAGTACAATCTTCTGCAAAACAAGGTCCGTCCAACTGACGTAGTAATCTAAATGACTTGGACCGCGATGGTAATACTCTATATAATCCAACGGAGGAAGGATAATCTCATGGGAGGTCTGGAAGTTCACGAGCACCAACTTTTTACCGTCTTCTCTGAAGGCAGCCATCCAGTGGGAGTTCATGCCGACCCAGTACATACCTGCCAAGAAGTTTCGGGCGATGGTGATCGGATCGATGTCGAGGGAAATGATGTACGGCGGCCCACTACATACCTGCAAAGAAGTTTCGGCTAATGGAGATCGGATTGAAGTCGAGGGGCATCATGCACGCCTCCGTATCATGGTGAGCCAATCTCGCAAGACCAGATAGCAGCAAGCAGGGTGTCTTGAAAAGCTTAGGCCTCGCTTCGACGATGGCCGTGTGCATGTCCCTCGAGCATGCAGCCAGCCGCAGGGCGCTCAACATATCCATACACGAACAACAGAGGTCGAGGATGTCACTGGGGAGATTGCTCCAATCGCGGCTCATATGGATGCTGCGCGGTTCGC
>NC_057799.1:434562368-434592301 GCF_018294505.1 Triticum aestivum
TATCCATACACGAACAACAGAGGTCGAGGATGTCACTGGGGAGATTGCTCCAATCGCGGCTCATATGGATGCTGCGCGGTTAGCGTTCGGCCATGGTGGAGTTTGGAAGGGGGCTTGATTTACGGGGGAGAAGGATGTCGGTGCTGGAGCGGCTAGCGAGGGAATAGTGGTACTGGGGGAGGCGACGGTACACGGGGGCACAGTGAGATGGAGACGGAGACGGAGACGGAGAAGGAGATGGAGATGGAGTGGTGCTATGGGGGCGGAGAGGGAGACGAGGCGAGGCGCCAATGTGTTGTATAGCGGCGGTGACAGAGTGCACAGTGCACAGGGTGAGGCTGCCTTTGGTAACCCGAACACGCCGCCTGGACTAGTGTCAGGCGCAGGGTGTTGTCACTTCACTGTGAGGACCGGATGAATTGTATTTTGACCAGCAAGTGTACCACAGTTGTACTACTACTACTACTACTACTAGAGTACTCCAGTATTGTATAGCGGAAATAGGTCTCCCGTGCTAGCATGCCTATTCACTTCATCGTTCAGGTATCATCCATATTGCAAGCAGAACCAAATTCTTGTGCATGCCCAATCAACGCCCTGCGGCGATGCATGAAGTGGTCGTTCTGGTGCATCAAGGACGGCATGCAGATCGTTCCACACTTGAGAAGTGGAAAAATGGAAAGGTAGAATGCGGCGGCAGAGGAAGAGAACGCTGGCTAACGAGGCTGGGAGGGGATCGAGCAGGAAGTTAATGCTCGACGCCTAAAGGTTTTGGGAAAACCTGATTTTCATAAGGTGACTTATACTCACCTAAACGGAGGGAGTATTCCTTATCCAGAGAATGTTGTATCTCCCACTCACGCACTCAAAAAAAACTACGACACATTTTTTATCTGTTTGCATAGGTCCCACCTATCAGGAAGGATGGGCACGTACACGAACAGGTACGACTCATCAGTCTACCAGCATAGCCTTTTCGTTTAGTCTACCTAGCCGTCTAATCAACTGCCTGCACGCCACTTCTCCCATTTACTTCTCCATCGGGAACTGATTCTCCTCTGCTTCTTCACCTCCCCTTCGTCTTCATTTGCATCCAAACCCCACTGCGTTCACATTGTTTTAACCTCTTTAAATAATCATCTACTACTTCAGTTAGACTAGCCATCTAATCCTAATTCTCCAAACCATAGCCCTCCATTCCAGCGGTTCCAAATGGTGAAAGAGATCGAGATGCAGGTTTTTAGCGTCCAACATGTCCTCGTCGAAGGCTCGATGCGCATAGTTGCCACCGTCACCGTCCACCCAAGGGTTGTTCGGCAGTGGATCAACAATGTATCCAACTCCCTCAAAAAGGTAGAGACGAGGGTCATCGGTCTCGACGCAGAGTACACGGAGCGTGCCCCTGGGAAGATCCAGCGCGCCGCCGTCCTTCAGCTGTGCCTCGAAAATGATGTTTTGGTGTACCACATCATACACTCGCCCTCCATACCAGGTGATCTTCATGATTTCTTGTCTCGGGAGGACGTATACTTCTGTGGGGCAGCCATCGAAGGAGACAAACAGAAGCTGGAGCCGTACAACCTTGATTTGAAAAGAATCGCTGACCTACAAACCAGAATAAAAATTCCTATAGAAGATTGTGATAAACAGACACCATACCTATTCGACGTAGCAAATTTTGCGCTCGGTACAAATCTTCAGAAGGGTGACAAGACGGTGGCATCAAGGTCGTCTGGATGGGAGAATTATCCCTTGACGTACGAGCGGATAAAATATGCTGCCCTCGATGCCCGTGTGAGTTTCGAGATAGCTGCAAGGTCCAAAGAGCTTGTTGCGAAGCCGTCTCCCACAGAGAATGAGAAGAAGAAGAAGAAGAAGAAGAAGAGAAGAAGAAAAGGCTGCACCAGCAGGAGGGCATTATGGATGGATGAACTATTTCCTCTCTTGTAAAAAAAGTATTCCCTCTCGGTGTATATTGATATAGATGGACTATTTCGATGGTGTGCATGTCTTTGGAACAGAGTAGTAGCATGGGTCCGCTTGACTATAAGGAACTATTTATCCGCATATATAGCTTTCTCTGCTACTCCTTCCAGTGATCGGTATGTGTTGGAAATATGCCCTAGAGGCAATAATAAAATGGTTATTATTATATTTCCTTGTTCATGATAATTGTCTATTGTTCATGCTGTAATTGTGTTATCCGGAAATCGTAATACATGTGTGAATACATAGACCACAACATGTCCCTAGTGAGCCTCTAGTTGACTAGCTCGTTGATCAACTGATAGTCATGGTTTCGTGACTATGGACATTGGATGTCATTGATAACGGGATCACATCATTAGGAGAATGATGTGATGGACAAGACCCAATCCAAAGCATAGCACAAAAGATCGTGTAGTTCGTTTGCTAGAGCTTTTCCAATGTCAAGTATCATTTCCTTAGACCATGAGATCGTGCAACTCCCGGATGCCGTAGGAGTGCTTTGGGTGTACCAAACGTCACAACGTAACTGGGTGACTATAAAGGTGCACTACGGGTATCTCCGAAAGTGTCTGTTGGGTTGGCACGGATCAAGACTGGGATTTGTCACTCCGTATGATGGAGAGGTATCTCTGGGCCCACTCGGTAATGCATCATCATAATGAGCTCAATGTGACCAAGTGTTTGGTCACGGGATCATGCATTACGGTATGAGTAAAGTGACTTGCCGGTAACGAGATTGAACGAGGTATTGTGATACCGACGATCGAATCTCGGGCAAGTAATGTACCGATTGACAAAGGGAATTGTATACAGGATTGATTGAATCCTCGACATCATGGTTCATCCGATGAGATCATCGAGGAACATGTGGGAGCCAACATGGGTATCCAGATCCCACTGTTGGTTATTGACCGGAGAGTCGTCTCAGTCATGTCTGCATGTCTCCCGAACCCGTAGGGTCTACACACTTAAGGTTCGGTGACGCTAGGGTTGTAGAGATATTAGTATGCGGTAACCCGAAAGTTGTTCGGAGTTCCGGATGAGTTCCCGGACATCACGAGGAGTTCCGGAATGGTCCAGAGGTGAAGAATTATATATATGAAGTCCAGTTTCGGCCACCGGGAAAGTTTCGGGGGTTACCGGTATTGTACCGAGACCACCGGAAGGGTCCCGGGGGTCCACCGGGTGGGGCCACCTATCCCGGAGGGCCCCATGGGCTGAAGTGGGAGGGGAACCAGCCCCTGGTGGGCTGGTGCGCCCCCCCTTGGGCCTTCCCCTGTGCCTAGGGTTAGAAACCCTAGGGGCGGGGGCGCCCCCCACTTGGCTTGGGGGGGAAGCCACCCGTTGGCCGCCGCCCCCCTGGAGATTGGATATCCCAGGGGTCGGTGCCCCCCCAGGGCCCCTATATATAGTGGAGGGGAGGGAGGGCAGCCGTACCACAGCCCCTGGCGCCTCCCTCTCCCTCCCGTGACACCTCTCCCTCTCGCTGTGCTTGGTGAAGCCCTGCCGAGATCCCCGCTACTTCCACCACCACGCCGTCGTGCTGCTGGATCTCCATCAACCTCTCTTGCCACCTTGCTGGATCAAGAAGGGGGAGACGTCTTCCCAACCGTACCTGTGTTGAACGCGGAGGTGCCGTCCGTTCGGCGCTCGGTCATCGGTGATTTGGATCACGACGAGTACGACTCCATCAACCCCGTTCACTTGAACGCTTCCGCTCGCGATCTACAAGGGTATGTAGATGCACTCCTTCTTTCTCGTTGCTAGTAAACTCCATAGATGGATCTTGGTGATGCGTAGAAAATTTTAAATTTCTGCAATGATCCCCAACAGTGGCATCATGAGCCGGGCCTATGCGTAGTTTCTATGCATGAGTAGAACACAAACTTGTTGTGGGCGTAGATGTTGTCAATTTTTCTTGCCACTACTAGTCTTATCTTGTTTCGGCGGCATCGTGGGATGAAGCGGCCCGGACCGACCTTACACGTACGCTTACGTGAGACAGGTTCCACCGACTGACATGCACTAGTTGCATAAGGTGGCTAGCGGGTGTTTGTCTCTCCCACTTTAGTCGGAACGGATTCGATGAAAAGGGTCCTTATGAAGGGTAAATAGAAATTGGCATATCACGTTGTGGTTTTACGTAGGTAAGAAACGTTCTTGCTAGAAACCTATAGAAGCCATGTAAAAACATGCAACAACAATTAGAGGACGTCTAACTTGTTTTTGCAGCATGTGCCTTGTGATGTGATATGGCCAAAAGGATGTGATGAATGAGATATATGTGATGTATGAGATTGATCATGTTCTTGTAATAGGAATCACGACTTGCATGTCGATGAGTATGACAACGGGCAGGAGCCATAGGAGTTGTCTTTATTTTTTGTATGACCCGCGTGTCATTGAATAACGCCATGTAAATTACTTTACTTTATTGCTAAACACGTTAGCCATAGAAGTAGAAGTAATCGTTGGCGTGACAACTTCATGAAGACACGATGATGGAGATCATGATGATGGAGATCATGGTGTCATGCCGGTGACGAAGATGATCATGGCGCCCCGAAGATGGAGATCAAAGGAGCAAAATGATATTTGGCCATATCATGTCACTATTTGATTGCATGTGATGTTTATCATGTTTTACATCTTATTTGCTTAGAACGACGGTAGCTTAAATAAGATGATCCCTCGCAATAATTTCAAGAAGGTGTTCCCCCTAACTGTGCACCGTTGCGAAGGTTCGTTGTTCCGAAGCACCACGTGATGATCTGGTGTGATAGATTCTAACGTTCGAATACAACGGGTGTAAGCCAGATTTACACACGCAATACACTTAGGTTGACTTGACGAGCCTAGCATGTACAGACATGGCCTCGGAACACGGAAGACTGAAAGGTTGAGCATGAGTCGTATAGAAGATACAATCAACATGAAGATGTTCACCGATGTTGACTAGTCCGTCTCACGTGATGATCGGACACGGCCTAGTTGACTCGGATCATGTTTCACTTAGATGACTAGAGGGATGTCTATCTGAGTGGGAGTTCATTGAATAATTTGATTAGATGAACTTAATTATCATGAACTTAGTCTAAGATCTTTACAATATGTCTTGTAGATCAAATGGCCCACGTTGCCCTCAACTTCAACGAGTTCCTAGAGAAAACCAAGCTGAAAGATGATGGCGGCAACTATACAGACTGGGTCCGGAACCTGAGGATCATCCTCATAGCTGCCAAGAAAGATTATGTCCTAGAAGCACCGCTAGGTGAAGCACCCATCCTAGAGAACCAAGACGTTATGAACGCTTGGCAGTCACGTGCTGATGATTACTCCCTCGTTCAGTGCGGCATGCTTTACAGCTTAGAACCGGGGCTCCAAAAGCGTTTTGAGCAACACGGAGCATATGAGATGTTCGAAGAGCTGAAAATGGTTTTCCAAGCTCATGCCCGGGTCGAGAGATATGAAGTCTCCGACAAGTTCTTCAGTTGTAAGATGGAGGAAAACAGTTTTGTCAGTGAGCACATACTCAAAATGTCTGGGTTGCACAACCGCTTGACTCAGCTGGGAGTTAATCTCCCGGATGACGCAGTCATTGACAGAATCCTTCAGTCGCTTCCACCGAGCTACAAGAGCTTTATGATGAACTTCAATATGCAGGGGATGGAAAAGACCATTCCTGAGGTATATTCAATGCTGAAATCAGCGGAGGTGGAGATCAAAAGGGAACATCAAGTGTTGATGGTGAATAAAACCACTAAGTTGAAGAAAGGCAAGGGTAAGAAGAACTTCCAGAAGGACGGCAAGGGAGTTGCCGCGCCCGGTAAGCCAGTTACCGGGAAGAAGCCAAAGAATGGACCCAAGCCTGAGACTGAGTGCTTTTATTGCAAGGGAAGTGGTCACTGGAAGCGGAACTACCCCAAATACTTAGCGGACAAGAAGGCCGGCAACACCAAAGGTATATGTGATATACATGTAATTGATGTTTACCTTACCAGTACTCGTAGTAGCTCCTGGGTATTTGATACCGGTGCGGTTGCTCATATTTGTAACTCAAGACAGGAGCTGCGGAATAAGCGGAGACTGGCGAAGGACGAGGTGACGATGCGCGTCGGGAATGGTTCCAAGGTCGATGTGATCGCCGTCGGCACGCTGCCTCTACATTTACCTACGGGATTAGTTTTAAACCTCAATAATTGTTTTTTAGTGCCAGCTTTGAGCATGAACATTGTATCAGGATCTCGTTTAATGCGAGATGGCTACTCATTTAAATCCGAGAATAATGGTTGTTCTATTTATATGAGAGATATGTTTTATGGTCATGCCCCGCTGGTCAATGGTTTATTCTTAATGAATCTCGAACGTGATGTTACACATATTCATAGTGTGAATACCAAAAGATGTAAAGTTGATAACGATAGTCCCACGTACTTGTGGCACTGCCACCTTGGTCACATTGGTGTCAAGCGCATGAAGAAGCTCCATGCAGATGGACTTTTGGAGTCTCTTGATTACGAATCATTTGACACGTGCGAACCATGCCTCATGGGTAAGATGACCAAGACTCCGTTCTCCGGAACAATGGAGCGAGCAACCAACTTATTGGAAATCATACATACCGATGTGTGCGTTCCAATGAGTGTTGAGGCTCGCGGAGGCTATCGTTATGTTCTCACTCTCACTGATGACTTGAGTAGATATGGGTATGTCTACCTAATGAAACACAAGTCAGAGACCTTTGAAAAGTTCAAGCAATTTCAGAATGAGGTTGAGAATCAACGTGACCGAAAGATAAAGTTCTTACGATCAGATCGTGGGGGAGAATATTTAAGTCACGAATTTGGTACGCACTTAAGGGAATGTGGAATCGTTTCACAACTCACGCCGCCTGGAACACCTCAGCGTAACGGTGTGTCCGAATGTCGTAATCGCACTCTATTGGATATGGTGCGATCTATGATGTCTCTTACCGATCTACCGCTCTCATTTTGGGGCTATGCTTTAGAGACTGCCGCATTCACTTTAAATAGGGCTCCGTCGAAATCCGTTGAGACGACACCGTATGAATTATGGTTTGGGAAGAAACCTAAGCTGTCGTTTCTAAAAGTTTGGGGATGCGAGGCTTATGTCAAGAAACTTCAACCTGAAAAGCTCTAACCCAAGTCGGAGAAATGCGTCTTCATAGGACACCCTAAGGAAACCATTGGGTATACCTTCTACCTCAGATCCGAACGCAAAATCTTTGTTGCCAAGAACGAGTCCTTTCTGGAGAAAGAGTTCCTCTCGAAAGAAGTGAGTGGGAGGAAAGTGGAACTTGATGAGGTTATAGTCACCCCTTCTGAACCGGAAAGTAGCGCAGTGCGGGAAGATGTTCCTGTGGTGCCTGCACCGAATAGGGAGGAAGTTAATGATGATGATCATGAAGCTTCAGATCAAGTTACTACTGAACTTCGTAGGTCCACAAGGACACGTTCCGCACCAGAGTGGTATGGCAACCCTGTCATGGAAATCATGTTGTTAGACAACGGTGAACCTTCGAACTAGGAAGAAGCGATGGCGGGCCCGGATTCCGACAAATGGTTTGAAGCCATGCAATCCGTGATAGGATCCATGTATGAAAACGAAGTATGGACTTTGACTGACTTGCCCGATGATCGGCGAGCCATAGAAAATAAATGGATCTTTAAGAAGAAGACAGACGCGGATGGTAACGTGACCATCAATAAGGCTCGACTTGTCGCTAAGGTTTATCGACAAGTTCAAGGGGTTGACTACGATGAGACTTTCTCACCCGTAGCGAAGCTGAAGTCCGTCCGAATCATGTTAGCAATTGCCGCATTCTATGATTATGAGATATGGCAAATGGACGTCAAAACGGCATTCCTTAACGGCTTTCTTAAGGAAGAATTGTATATGATGCAGCCGGAAGGTTTTGTCGATCCTAAGAATGCTAACAATGTATGCAAGCTCCAGCGCTCCATCTATGGGCTGGTGCAAGCATCTCGGAGTTGGAACATTCGATTTGATGAGATGATCAAAGCGTTTGGGTTTACACAGACTTATGGAGAAGCCTGTGTTTACAAGAAAGTGAGTGGGAGCTCTGTAGCATTTCTCTTATTATATGTGGATGACATACTATTGATGGGAAATGATATAGAATTCTTGGAAAGTATAAAGGCCTATTTGAATAAGTGTTTTTCAATGAAGGACCTTGGAGAAGCTGCTTATATATTAGGCATCAAGATCTATAGAGATAGATCAAGACGCCTCATTGGTCTTTCACAGAGTACGTACCTTGACAAGATATTGAAGAAGTTCAATATGGATCAGTCCAAGAAGGGGTTCTTGCCTGTATTGCAAGGTGTGCAATTGAGCACGGCTCAATGCCCGACCACGGCAGAAGATGGAGAAAAGATGAGTGTCGTCCCCTATGCCTCAGCCATAGGGTCTATTATGTATGCCATGCTGTGTACCAGACCTGATGTAAACCTTGCCGTAAGTTTGGTAGGAAGGTACCAAAGTAATCCCGGCATGGAACACCGGACAGCGGTCGAGAATATCCTGAAGTACCTGAAGAGGACTAAGGATATGTTTCTCATTTATGGAGGTGACGAAGAGCTCGGCGTAAAGGGTTACGTCGATGGTAGCTTCGACACAGATCTGGATGACTCTAAGTCACAAACCGGATACGTGTATATTTCGAATGGAGGGGCAGTAAGCTGGTGCAGTTGCAAGCAAAGCGTCATGGCGGGATCTACATGTGAAGCGGAGTACATGGCGGCCTCAGAGGCAGCACAAGAAGCAATCTGGATGAAGGAGTTCATTACCGACCTAGGGGTGATTCCCAATGCGTCGGGCCCGATGACTCTCTTCTGTAACAACACTGGAGCTATTGCCCTTGCCAAGGAGCCCAGGTTTCACAGGAAGACCAGGCATATCAAGCGTCGCTTCAACTCCATTCGTGAAAGTGTTCAAAATGCAGACATAGATATTTGTAAAGTACATACGGACCTAAATGTAGCAGATCCGTTGACTAAACCTCTCCCTAGAGCAAAACATGATCAACACCAGAACTCTATGGGTGTTCGATTCATCACAATGTAACTAGATTATTGACTCTAGTGCAAGTGGGAGACTGTTGAAAATATGCCCTAGAGGTAATAATAAAATGGTTATTATTATATTTCCTTGTTCATGATAATTGTCTATTGTTCATGCTGTAATTGTGTTATCCGCAAATCGTAATACATGTGTGAATACATAGACCACAACATGTCCCTAGTGAGCCTCTAGTTGACTAGCTCGTTTATAAACAGATAGTCATGGTTTCCTGACTATGGACATTGGATGTCATTGATAACGGGATCACATCATTAGGAGAATGATGTGATGGACAAGACCCAATCCTAAGCATAGCACAAAAGATCGTGTAGTTCGTTTGCTAGAGATTTTCCAATGTCAAGTATCATTTCCTTAGACCATGAGATCGTGCAACTCCCGAATGCCGTAGGAGTGCTTTGGGTGTACCAAACGTCACAACATAACTGGGTGACTATAAAGGTGCACTACGGGTATTTCCGAAAGTGTCTGTTGGGTTGGCACGGATCGAGACTGGGATTTGTCACTCCGTATGACGGAGAGGTATCTCTAGGCCCACTCGGTAATGCATCATCATAATGAGCTCAATGTGACCAAGTGTTTGGTCACGGGATCATGCATTACGGTACGAGTAAAGTGACTTGCCGGTAACGAGATTGAACGAGGTATTGGGATACCGACGATCGAATCTCGGGCAAGTAACGTACCAATTGACAAAGGGAATTGTATACGGGATTGATTGAATCCTCGACATCGTGGTTCATCCGATGAGATCATCGAGGAACATGTGGGAGCCAACATGGGTATCCAGATCCCGCTGTTGGTTATTGACCGGAGAGTCGTCTCGGTCATGTCTGCATGTCTCCCGAACCCGTAGGGTCTACACACTTAAGTTTCGGTGACGCTAGGGTTGTAGAGATATTAGTATGCGGTAACCCGAAAGTTGTACGGAGTTCCGGATGAGTTCCCGGACGTCACGAGGAGTTCTGGAATGGTCCGGAGGTGAAGAATTATATATATGAAGTCCAGTTTCGGCCATCGGGAAAGTTTCGGGGGTTACCGGTATTGTACCGGGACCACCGGAAGGGTTCCGGGGGTCCACCGGGTGGGGCCACCTATCCCGGAGGGCCCCATGGGCTGAAGTGGGAGGGGAACCAGCCCCTGGTGGGCTGGTGCGCCCCCCTTGGGCCTCCCCCTGCGCCTAGGGTTAGAAACCCTAGGGGTGGGGGTGCCCCCCACTTGGCTTGGGGGGGAAGCCACCCCTTGGCCGCCGCCCCCCTGGAGATTGGATCTCCCAGGGGCCGGCGCCCCCCCAGGGCCCCGATATATAGTGGAGGGGAGGGAGGGCAGCTGTACCACAGCCCCTGGCGCCTCCCTCTCCCTCCCGTGACACATTTCCCTCTCGCTGTGCTTGGCGAAGCCCTGCCGAGATCCCCGCTACTTCCACCACCACGCCGTCGTGCTGCTGGATCTCCATCGACCTCTCCTTCCACCTTGCTATATCAAGAAGGGGGAGACGCCTTCCCAACTGTACATGTGTTGAACGCGGAGGTGCCGTCCGTTCGGCGCTCGGTCATCGGTGATTTGGATCACGACGAGTACGACTCCATCAACCCCGTTCACTTGAACGCTTCCGCTCGCGATCTACAAGGGTATGTAGATGCACTCCTTCCTTCTCGTTTCTAGTAAACTCCATAGATGGATCTTGGCGATGCGTAGAAAATTTTAAATTTCTGCAACGATCCCCAACAGTATGCAGTGCATGTGTCAGTAGACGTGATAGCTTGTCCATGGAAGTTCAACTACGGCAACCAGCATGTTTCATCTCGCGATTCCCACAACGCCTCTCCAACCCACGGCACCACGCCCCCCGACGTGCGCCTCACCCCTCTCAGCCGCACCGCCCCTCTGCCTTTTTGTGCATGACATGTGGGCCACCTAAAATGCGGCGAGCATCAAGTTTCTACCACAGCCACCCGTGATTCCCACGACGACGCTCGAACCCATGAAACCACACGTCCCCCGACCTATGGCTCACCCCTCTTGGCCCCACTGCCCCTCTGCCTATGGGAGGTTTACATGTGGACCAGTCACCTATTGGGTCCACATGTTATTGACTCAAAGGTAGGTGTAGTAAGGCGCTGAAGCTCAGTCCGACGGCCCTGAGAGGGAAATGTAACTCCAGCGCCAGGGCTTGTGGTGCTCCCGCAGCACGAACTCGTGCCAAACTCGAGATTTGTTTCTTTACTATACATGCACGCAACGATTTAATGGACATTGTAATCTCAACATGTGATGGGGAGCTCTAAATTTGAATTTTTAACTTATAAAACGAAAAGATTCAAAAGAAATAAACTGGGAGAGAGGGAGTATATCGTAGGATGTGTCCCATACAAAATAAGTCCCTTGGTTTGTCACCGCGAAGATGTGGTTAGAAAGGAGCACAGCGTCTTCCTACTCGTACGGCAACAAATCGGCCGCAGATAGCATGGTCCGCCTTTGACCGCCATGTGCAAGGTTCATGCTATCTTATTCAATCTCACCGTGGTTCCATCATACCAATTCATGCGGTGGCCCGTTGCATGGCTGATCCCAATGTTGGACAAAGGTTCTACGGGAACGGTGTCACCGTTGTAAATGTTGTGCAAATTAATGTTGGTACCCTATCGTACATATGCAAGCCAATCCCCACTCGCACCGAGCCTAACCTGTGAAACAGTGGGCAGGGGGAGAATTAGGAAATGGACACTGAAGTAGTCTTTAGAATGCATTTACTACGTGATCAAACTCATCTTACCTGCTCATCGGAAGAAATCCGAGTGCCCCTCAACGTCGGCATCTCAAGGGGCGTCAACTTGCAACTACGGCCACGCCGCGCTGGAGAGACCCCAAAGGAAACATCCTTGTGCGTTCCACGGAACATCAAGATGCATTTGTATGAGTAGTTTATCTTGTGAGAGAAAAGGATGAACGAGGGAAGGCCTCTAGAGATAGAGATGGACACTACTACTACCAATGTGCTGGCCCGTGCGTTGCAATGGATCCAAAGAAGTAGAATAATACTTGTTCACGTGCTTGAAATATAAACACTCTAGTTTTGATATACATGTGTCAGCAGACATGACAGCTTGTCCATGGAAGTTGAACCACGGCGACCATCACGTTTCTTGTTTCTACCACTGCCACACCCACACGCGATTCCCACGACGCCGCTCCAACCCACGGCACGACGTCCCCCGATGTGGACATGGATCCTCTGACGTGGCTATCACTGCCTTGCCCTGCCTTTCCTTCGCTGATAGGTGGGACCCACGCTTATGGGTCCCACATGTCAGTGACAGAATGGTAGGATTCTTCGCGTCAGGGGATCCTCATCCCCCCGACGTGCCCCTCATCCCTCTCGGCCCCACCGCTCCTCTGCCTTTGTGTGCATGACATGCGGGCCAGCTGAACTGCGGCGACCATGCACTTTCTACCACAGACACACCCGATTGGACGCGGTTTGCCTGCTCCGCTGCTGTGCTCCGATCCGTACTCCCGCACCATCGAATTTTCATCCAGCGGCTATGACACATTTCGTCCCGGGCATCAATCCTCAGCTGGAGTACTTATGTACTACAGGTAGTACCCGCCGGTGTGGCCATCTACGCATCGTAACGCCCCGACGCCCAGCTGTGGCACCCTCGCCACGGCCACGTCACCACCGGCCGTTTCATCTCGAACGAGTGAGTCGCGAACCACGCCACCACCATGAGAATGACATGTGGGCCAGCCGCATTTAAGGTCCGCATGTCATTGACTCATAGGCCGGGCACTAAGCCACTGAAGTTCGGTCCCGTGGGCCCCGAGAGGGAAATGTAACTCCTGCGGCAGGCCTTGTTGTGCTCCTGCAGTACGAGCTCATGCCAAAACTGGAATTTGTTTCTTACTACTACCAACTAGTACTAGTAAGGTACACGTGCATTGCACGCATGAGATTCTGGTGGTTTGTGCATTATGCTTCTACATGTGGAGCTTTTTGGATTCTAACATGTGGCAAAATCTGGTGGAATGTAAGGTTAGGCAAGTTTGATTAACTTAGCTGAGTGTTTGGTTCAAGCCACACCTTAGGCAAGCCACACTAAGGCCCCACATGACATACACACAAAAAATGTGGCAAGATTCCCTTAGGCTTGCCAACTTGTGGCTCTCATTTTGAAGAACTAATAACTTTGCCTAAGCTTAGTTGTGGCAAAGTTAGTCATGAATTAAGTTCAACCATGGAGTCTTCTAGATTATACATGTGGCAGAATCTGGTGGATGATATCCAACGGCCAGTAGTGCTCGGATTTGTCATCTTTGTACCGTCAGATTGGCTTCATCCAACGACCAACTTTCAATGTTTTTCACACACTATATGAGGGGTATAGATATAGATGTGTCGGTCCGTTGCAATGGATCCAGAGTATATCTATTTAGTGGAGTGCACTCTAAACACATTATCTATTTATTTTTCTCTAACCTTCCGTAGCCATGCATCCAAGCCACATAAGCTTCATGGGTGCCCCCCACATCATATTATTCATACTACGTTGATTGAAAAAAAGATAAATCACCCAAAACAAGATCTTCCCGTTTTTTGTTCCTACGATGTTGTGCCGTGCACGTACCTACTAGTTGTATAGTGGTAGTACTAGTAATATAGTATTAGGAGTACAAACTTGGTACTAGTAGGAGTAGTACTAGTACGGAATGCTCCTACTCTATCAATGAGCCTCGTCTGACACAAAATTTCTTGGCTTCCGTGCTATAGCTAGATCTTCCCCTCGTTTCTGTTTTCCAACCCGGCGGCGGGCGGGGTGTCGGTTTGCTCAACGGCGGTCCCACATGAAAGTGAAAATGCTAGGCAACACGCCTTCCCTAAGCTATGTGTCGTGCCGGACGGGCCGTGTTGTACTCCCGATTCCGGGGCGTGTGGGGGTGCGACGTGAACACGGCAGGCCTTTTCCTTTTACCAGCAATGTGCCCGTGCGTTGCGACGGATCCAAAGTAGTAGAATAGTAGTATTTGTTCACAAACTTGAAAGAAATCACTATTGTTTTGATATACTCCTAATATATTACTTCCTCCGTACCTAAATATTTTTATTTTTTGAGATTTCAAATGGACTATCACATACGGATTATAGAGACATATTCTAGTGTTTCTAGCAAGATGCTCGCGCGTTGCACGAAGTTGATGGAAAAGGTAAGCACAACTTATAAATTGACGGATGGAGTACTAGTTACAGTGATGCATATAATTAAGCAAAGGGATCGCACATGTCGGTATTGACTGGAACGAGAATGCAACAGCACAATAAGAATTAAGGCCACGATGATGCGATCGCAGTGGTGGTTACAGAAGGCAAGAAGAAAGATGGATCCACGAATGTACGACCTCCTCCTCCTCAACTTAGTGCGCCGGGCCACCGACCAGCGGCTAAGGAGATGCGGCTTTTGTGGCGAGGTCGAGGTGCTTCTCGGCAAAGGCATCCAAGGCTTCCAGCCGGTTGAGGAAGGCCAACGTCGTAGCGTCCTCACTGTCCTTGTAGATACCTATGTACACGATATGCTCGTACATGTGGATGTGTAGGTCGACGAACTCTTGCAGGGCGAGGCGCCTCGCAGCGAGCGCGACCTCCAGGTGGACATTCTTCGTGGCGTCGGCGGGCAGTCGCAGGGCCACCAGTGCTTGAAAGAGGTTCCGGCCATGGAGGCCGATTAGGGTGGCAGGCAATGAGGAGCCCGGGCGCGCGGGCTGGAGGAGTACGGCGATGTCGTCCGCGAGCTTCTTGAGGACGGTGAACTTGTTGCTGGTGGCAACGATCATCTGGTCCAACTGAGAGTCGTAGTTGGCGTCGACGGCGGCCATCCACCAGCCGGTCTCCAACACCGTCTGGAGACGATCCTCGGCGCCATGCCGCAGGCCGGCGTCGTGGACCATCTGGCGCAGCCGCTGGCCGCTCACGCGCATCGCCGCCATGGGTCTGGATTGAGCTCTTTTGCGCTTAGTGTAGGTGCTTAGGCAAATGCTTAGGTGCGTACGATGTGGTAGATGTATTGGAATTGAGGGGCGCCTTTATATGAGGGCAATGAGGGCAAACTGCGTTGCATTCACATCGTGCAGCCTCTTTTCCCAGACCTCCTCCCATTACTTCCCTCATGCATTAATTGAAGGAGGATGCATTGGCCGTTCAACATATCGGGAACTGCTACTCCCTCCCTCGTCTGCATTAAAGCCGTACCGGGAACTGCGCCGCCCGCTGTCAAATTGAATACTCCCTCCGTCTAGGTGAGTATTAAGTCATCTTACGAAAACCAAATAGTAAACACATAGGCGTGGTGCATTAACTCTCATGTTGTTTCTTATTTTTTGCATAAATAGAGGAATCAACCAAGAAGAGATGTGGGGCTTGTATGCTTTTAATGACTTGAGACTATCAAACATGACATGCAGTGGTCAGTTCGTTGCACAAGAACAAATACAACCCACGTCAGCACACACGCATCTTATATAGCATCACATCCAATGGCTATAAAAGATGAATGAGACCAAATTATATCTCATCTAGGTGAGTTCTAGCAAAACTGTATTAATAATACTTATTACTCCTGCGCCATGTATCATATATTAGTATCATGTAGTACTTTATTTATTGCCATGTATGACACATAGTACTCAACTCTCTCTCTTTCTTCATTTAATTCTATGACACCTCATCAAAATTGCTAAGGCTAGTACCATTACAACCAGCCTTAGCAAATACTAAACCTTAAGTTCTCTCGTTTTCCTCTCCACCTTGGTCACCTAGAAGGAGGGAGTATACGGCGCGGGCTTTTCCGGCGCGGTAGGCGGGGCAGTTCCGCCTAGTCGGTTCGACAGAGACGCGAGAAGACGAGGGAGTAGGCTGCTGCAAACGTAGGGCTGTGTGATTTGACAGCGAGTTACTGCTGGACAGGTGGGGCCCCGTGATTTCACTTGCCATTATCATTTTAACTGCGGCGCTACGACCAGCGTGAGTCTCCCGATTCCTGACCACCTCCATACAGGTGCCTCTCCCAATGCTCCACCATGTAGTAGAGGCTGGCTCTTGCATGAGAGCCCACTTGTCCACTTTTTCCTTGCCTCTCTTTCCTCCACATATGCAAAAATGCCATGTAAAGCGCACTATTGTACTTACTTGCGCCTACAGGTGCTTAAGCTTGCCACATAGGCATAAAGTCTGATGTGGCAAGTTAATCAAGAAGAGAGAGACTAGTTTGGTGACCCAAGGAAGAAACGGTGCTAAGCGCGTGTACCTAGGTGAAAAGACAATTTTGAGTCTATAGCTAATTAAATGAAACAAACTTAGCAACACCATTTCATTGGAAGAGCTCACTCCTTGGCAAATGCAATAAATACTAGTACTCCCTGTGTCCCATAATATAAGAACGTTTTTGGCACTACACTAGTGTCAAAAACGTTCTTATATTATGGGACGGAGGGAGTACGAAGAAAGAGATAGAGAGAAGTAAAAAAAATACACTTATAGCCAACCTTATAGCCAAAACCTTGTTGTAGTATGAGTGACTAAGTGATGACTATGTATGACATGCCAACATCAGATAGCCTAACGCACCGTGTTAAATCTCCAAGGGCGCGACCGCACGAGCGACGCGACGGTCGTAGTAGGCGCGACCACGATACGGGCTGCTGGCAGCCCTTGGATCTGAGATCAAACGGTCGCATGCTGAGTTGCTGAAAATTTGCAGAATAACCCTCCAGGATAGGATATTCACCCATAGGTCTAGAATCACGCCATGCAACCGTTCGATCTCAGATCCAAGGGCTCTCGGAAGCCCGTATCATGGGAGAATGGAAAGCCACTACCCTGCCGTTCGCACGCTGGCAGTTCGCTCCTACTCGTCCCCGCACATCCTTCAATACTACGGCGGTTCGCTCCTAGTCGTCCCGTCCATTCACATTATGGCAGTTCCACTAATCCTAACCCTCCTCCCAAATCCATGGCGTCGCAAATCTCCCCGATCAGCGGTGAGTACAAGGTTAGAACCATCACCGGCGATGAGTTCGACGTCATCTACACCCGTTCTTCCGCGATGGTGAAAGGATGCCTTTCTCGCTTCAGACGCATGTTCGAAGACTCAGATGATGAGTGGGTCGCTGGGCTAGATGTTGAGTACACCACAGTCCTGGGACGAGAGAAGGATCTAAAGGACGAAGAGAGGAAGAAGCCCGCCGTGATCCAGGTTTGCGTGCATGACTTATGCTTGGTCTACCACATATGCCATGCCGACGTTGAGTGCCAGGATTTTAAGGACTTCCTCGAGAGCAACCTAGTCAAATTCGTTACTGTAGACTTTGGTAACGACAAAGAAGTCCTGCGTCGGATAGGCCTCGTTGTAGGCAACACCTTCGACCTCCAGAAGAATCGGCTGGTGTCCTCTCGTCAGCCTTCAATGCTGACCCTGGCAGGAGCCATGGTTCATCCTTCGTACGGTAAACTGGAGAAACCTCCATACACGTTTCATCGTCATGCATGGCAGCGGAATGTACTAGATATAGACCACATCCACTACGCTGCAATGGATGGCTACCTTACTGTTAGCCTTGCCTTCAAAATGAGTTTTCCTCAAGTTATACCGATACCACCGCCACCCTAACCCTAGCCACCCACCATCGCCGGCGATCCCCACATCCCTCCGTGGGTTTTGCCATCTGATCGGCTCATCATCCCGGCGTCACTTCCTCTCTCTTCTGGTTGTCTTCTTCCTCATGGTGGTCCATGCAGCGCTCTCCTTGGGATTGGATTTCTCCCCGGGGATGAAGTTGGCGTCTGAGATCCAACGCAACTTCAACAGATCGGTGCACCCCACGGTGGACACGGGCCATTTCATTATGGTGGTCTCTTTTGCACGGCATACATTCCAGCTTGATGAGGAAAATGTGGAGTTCGCTCTCGAGGCGGCCATCGGAGGATATTGTTCACACCTCAAGGTATCTTTACTCCACCATGGCGTTTTCTCATTCAACGTTTCTTGCAAGGAAGTGGATTTTTTCATTCTGCACCAGAGGAGTTTTGTTTGTGATCAGTTCAAGTGTTTCTTCCACCTTTGGGGTCATGGCGGCCCAGATTGGCAGAAAGAATTTCGTCTTTGGCAATCTGAATGCCAAGAGGAATGGGTTTTAGTTAGCCCCTCTAAGAGGAGAGCTCGCCTTGGTTTAGAGGCCATGAAAATTGCTCCGGCCAAATCCTCTCTCCGTGCTCGCGCGGCCAAATCTCTTCCTAAGAAACATGGTACGTTCGCCACGTTCATGCAATACCCGGCGCGTAAGGGCTATAGCTATGGCCCATCCACCGATGAGGTGACCACGGTCAGAGCAGCTGGTTATCATGTTTCGTCCCATGAGGATGTGGATGTTCCTTCTCCGGTGATGACCCCACCGCCGGCAAGGCTGGCGATTCAGTTCGGAACAATCCTGCCTTCCCCGGAGGGTTTATCTCCTGCCCGTTTAAACCCTGGAACCTCGGGTGGCCGATTAGTTTTTGCATTGGAAGGTTTAGATTCTCCTGCATCCCCTCAGCCACCCTCACCAGGCCATGTTCCTCCATTGGGCTCCAGGGTTCAGCCCATCTGCCTGTCTGATGACGAGAGTTGCAGCCCATCACCTCTGGCCTCTAGAGCTTCCTTCCCTGAGGATATTATCAGAGATCTGCAAAGTTTTGACGATATGATTGAAGATATGGCTGCGAGTTATTGGGACTGTCAGAATCACTTGGCTATGCGCCACACGTCAGAGACATGCACGAATCAGGTCCGGTGCCGCAATTGTTTTCGTTGGGACACGTTAAAAAAACTGCACCGGCAAGCCGCCTGACTTGTCCGTCTGGGTGCCTAAAGTCCCATCGCCGGGTTTTCGGAAGCGGGACCGAAAAGAGGACTTCCTTTCCTCCCCCGTCTCTCTAGTTTCCCGAGACCAAACGACTGCGGAGAACACCCCATCCTCTGCTTCTCCGCCGCCACCATCGCCGCCTATCCGCCCTGCCTCACACACCCAAGCTTCCTCCAGCTCTGGTCCGGCTCCTGCTCCGCAGCCTCCAATGGCGGTGTTCGAGATTGACCCGCATCGCTTCATCCCAGCGGGTTTCGACATTGAAGATGGCGGAGCAGATCGTCTGCCCCGCACCTTCTACACGTCGGCCGTTCCACCACCCCGAGTGCATGAGCAGTACATGGTGGCCATTGTGGAGCCGATCCCGCCTCCAGAGCTGGTTGGTGTTCGTCGTCAGCAGGTTCTTGATTTTCTAGTTCAAGTGATGCATGTTCCAGTTATTTCTGCTCAAACTTGGTTTCAAGGAGTTGGTTTGTTCGAGATGGAAGATCCAGTTGTCCAGGGCTCTTTTACTCTGCATCCGCCGTTTCCTTTAGGGGTCGATGATGAAGGCAATGAGTTTTTTGTCCGCTTTATCCCTCATAATCAGGGTGAAGATTTTCGTGCTATTCATGGCCAGCGGACGGGGTGGTTGATGTTCATCGGCATCCCTTTAGACTATAGAAACACTTAGTGCATTGCTGATATGGTTGGCTCCGTCGGACAATTCCACTACTGGAATAGCACTGACAGGCGTAAGGTTAGATCTTTGGTCCGTGCCTCGTTCCCTGATAATGCGCTAGTCCCTCGCTCGGTCACCTTTCGGGAATTTGCCAATTGGGGTGATGTAATGGTGTCATGGTCAGCTGGTTGTTATATCTTATCAGGGGAATTTGCTGGTGCCATGATCCTAGCGGATGAAGATACTATGCCTCTTAATGGGAACCGCCACCTGTTGCCAGGAGTTGAGGTGCCGCAACCGTTTTGGGCAATGCCTCCATACCCTGCTCTGGGATGGAATGCAGTTCCTCCGGGCCCTAATCAAGGACAGAATGATGTGGCAAGATGGGCTGATAATGTGCAACATGAAGCGGGATGGGGCCCGTGGGAGGAACAGGTTCAGCCTGATCAGCAGCAGCATGAGGAGGTTCAGCCAGCCCAGGACCAAAATTCTATGATTTTGAACCCATCCGTGGACTCTTCTCATGATGAGGATATGGTTGAAGTCCAGCAGCCTCTGCAAGCTCCACCGATAGTGCAGTTGGACCCGATTCATCTTGGAATGGTCAGGATCTTTTATGGGCCAGTTCTTCCGCCAGCAATGATCTGGGAGAGATTGTTCAAATCTTTATTGCCTGAATTTTTCATCAGGGATATACCAGCTTGTCTGCCTGGATTTTCTACGACGTTGATGCAAGTTAAATTTGGGTCTGCTGATCTGCAACAGAAATTTTTGCTCCTGTCTGCCAAGCAATATCTCTCCGATCCTGGAATCAGCTCTTCGGTGGTCATTGAAGAGTTGACACCTGATGATCTCTCGTGCTCCAATTCCCAGGTTCCACTTTCTCCTTCACCGGTTTCTCAGGAGGATTTTCAGTTTACTTCGGTCTCTCCAACTCCGCTGGGCAAGCGATCACGTCAGTCTGCATGCTCCACTCGTTCTCTCATGCTTGTGGAGCCAGTTCTGGACTTCTCCACTAGAAGGATGCCGCGCAGTTCTGCCAAAAGGACGGGCATGAAGCCAGTTTCTGCCATCCCTCCGAGGTCTGCCCCCCTGCGTCGCCCGAAGGCAAAGAAGCTTCGTCTTGACGATGAGCACAGCCAGCTTCCTCTCCCACCCCCGATGCCTATTCCAACGATGCAAGCGATTGGAGTGGCTCTGGGCATTGATCCATCTGAGTTATCGGTCGAGAAGCTTATGGCTTCTCCACGTCCTGCTGAAGAAGACGATGGTCCACATGATGATTGACACCCCAAGAAGCTTCATGGAGAGTTGGGCACTTTTGTTTTTGTGTCCGTTTTTTGTTAGTACTTTCTGTTTGTGTGACTGTCTGGAGTCCTTGGTTACTACTATTGCCACTTATGTTTTGATCATGTCCACGCTGTTAAGCAGTTGGATCTGCAACTACTTCCCAGCGCTGTTTTTTTATGGATAATTGTTATTTTCGAAATTGGAATGTGCTCTGTTGGAACGTGCGGGGGCTGAATTCTGAGGCTAGGCAGCGTGACCTACGTGCCAAGATTGAGGAGAGCAGATGTTGTGTTCTTTGTCTGCATGAAACTAAATGCGAGAACTTTGATATTCGAACGATTAGATCCTTCTGCCCTAGGAGGTTTGATCAATTCGCGTTCTCGCCTTCTGTTGGAGCCTCTGGTGGGATTTTAGTCATTTGGAATTCTTCGATCTTTCACGGCCAGCTTGTTGATATTCAGAGGTTTGGTGTTGTCGTCTCCTTCCAATCGTTGCAGGACTCCGAAAAATGGACCTTAGCCTCTGTATATGGGCCATGTGAGGGTCAGCCTAGGGACGATTTCGTTAGTTGGCTATATCATCTAGACATCCCTCCCAATGAAAATTGGCTATTGTTGGGGGACTTTAATTTCATCAGTTCATTGGATAACAGAAACCTCCCGGGTGGTGATATTAATGATATCTCCCTCTTCAATGAAATAATTGGTCACCTTGGTCTCTTGGAGCTGCCCTTGAAAGGCCGTAGCTTCACCTGGTCTAATATGCAGCAAAACCCCCTGCTTGAGCAACTTGATTGGTTCTTTACTACTGCTGATTGGATTTCACATTATCCGAACACTGTGGTTAATCCACTCGCCAGAACTGCCTCGGATCACGTGCCTTGTGTGGTGTCCATTGACACTACCATTCCTGCGGCCAAGACTTTTCGGTTTGAAAATTTCTAGTTGGATATGCCGGGTCTCATGGATTGTGTCACCAAGTCTTGGAATGCACTAGTCTTCTCTGATCTTTCTGCTTCTGCGGTTATCATAAGGAAATTTAAGCGGCTGCGGTATGATTTGAAAATTTGGAGCAAAAAGTTATCATACATCAAAAAACTTACCGTTGATTGCTCAAAGGTGATTCTACACTTTGATCAGCTGGAGGAAGTGCGACCTTTAACAAGGCCGGAATTCAATTTCCAGAAAATTGTGAAGTTCCACTATGAACATCTGTTGAAAATTCACTATATATATTGGAAACAGAGGTGCACTACTCGGTATATAAAGGTTGGCGAGGAGAATTCCAAATTTTTCATGCCATGGCCTCGGAGCGTATGAGAGGAACTCAATTTCCAGTCTGAAGATCAGTTCCATGCTTGATCCTGTGACTAATCACGCTCAGATGGCGGGAATTCTTTGGGCTTCGTTCAAATCAAGGATGGGCCAGGCCCAAGGGATCAATATGGGCTTCGATTTGAATCATTTAATTCAGCCCATCCCAGGACTGGAGGAGCTATCCTTGCCCTTTTCTGATGAGGAAATTAACAGAGTTTTGAAGGAATTGCCGGTGGATTGGGCACCTGGTCTGGATGGCTTTAATGGGATGTTTGCCAAGCGCTGTTGGCCTATAATTGAGACGGACTTCTTGAGGATGATTCAGGATTTTTATGAGGGGAAGCTTTCGTTGGAAAACATTAATGCCTCCCTCATTACGCTCATACCCAAGATCATTTCACCAGAAGGGCCCGATGATTTCCGGCCAATATCTCTCACCAACACTTGTCTTAAATTTCTAACAAAATCGTTGGCCAACCAGTTGCAGAGGGTGATCCTTAAGTGTATCCACAAAAATCAGTATGGGTTCCTTAAGGGTAGGCCAATTCAGGATTGTCTGGCCTGGAGTTTTGAGTATATTCATCAATGTAAACAGTCCAAGCGTCCAATCATAATTCTTAAGTTGGACTTTGCTAAGGCCTTTGACACTGTCGAGCATGAGGTTATTCTTCAGATGTTGCAGCATAAAGGGTTTGATGCTAAATGGATTCTTTGGGTTAAACAACTGTTGTCTACAGGTTCTTCGTCTGTGTTGTTAAATGCCATTCCTGGAAAGCAATTTAAGTGCAAGTGTGGGGTCAGACAGGGTGATCCACTATCACCTCTGTTGTTTGTCATCGCAGTAGATCTATTGTAGTCTGTGGTCAACCAAATGCTAGAGCATGGCACGCTCTCTTGGCCTATTCAAACCCATGACACAGAGTTTCCCATCATTCAATATGCGGATGACACGATCCTATTTCTTGCAGCTAAGGAATGAGCTTGTTGCCCTCAAGAACATGCTTCTTACCTTCCAACAATCCACAGGTTTAAAGGTCAACTTTGCTAAATCCTCAATGATTCCATTGAATATGACTGATGAGGAGGCTGCTAGACTAGCTGCTATTCTTGGTTGTAAAATTGGCCAGTTCCCATTTACTTATCTTGGATTGCCTTTGGGAACTACAAGGCCAAGGATCATTGACCTCATGCCCTTAGTTGACAGTCTTGAGAGGAGGTTAACTGCAAGCTCTTCTATGCTGAATCAAGGCTCTCGCTTGCAGCTTCTTACCTCTGTCCCGACCTCTCTGCCAATATACTTTCTGTGCAGCCTCAATATTCCAGCAGGGATCGTTAAGCAGCTAGACAGAATCTTCAGGCAATGTCTTTGGAGGGGTAATAGTGATGCTCCAAAACAGTCTCTGGCTGCTTGGGAGCTGGTTTGCAGGCCAAGAGATAAAGGGGGTTTAAGTATTATTAATCTGAACATCCAGAATAAAGGACTTCTTATCAAGCATCTTCACAAATTCTATAACAAGGTTGATGTTCCTTGGGTGACCCTGATTTGGAACATCTACTATGATCATGGGGTTCCACAGGCAACAGCTCATGCTGGATCTTTCTGGTGGAGGGATGTTCTGAAGCTGCATGAGGCTTATACTGCTATTGCCTCAGCTCATATCAACATGGGTGATTCTGCTCTGTTCTGGACAGATTCTTGGCACATTGGGGGCTCTGCTAGACCTCTATGTTGGAGATTGCCAAGGTTGTTTTCATTTGTCAATAATGATAGGATCTCTGTGCAGGAATTTCTTCAATCCCAGGATCTTTACTCTATGTTCTATTTGCCTCTTTCTCATGAGGCTGCTGCTGAGTTACACATGCTGGAAGGTTGGATCATGCAGTTAGACAGAGACCCCGCTATACCTGATGTTTGGATATGGCCTGGTCAATCAGGAGGATACACTGCCAAAAGTTTCTACATGATCATGCACTCTCACCTACCTACAATACAACCTTGCAAATGGCTATGGCAGAGTAAGTGCACCATGAAGATAAAGGTGTTCGGCTGGCTATTATTCTTTGACAGACTTAACACCAAGGACATGCTGGTTAGGAGACACTAGCGCTCAAACCAGGATGACAATCTATGTCTCATTTGCAGTGAGCTGGTGTATGAGGATATAATCCATCTGTTTTTTAACTGCACCTTCAGCTGTAGAGTCTGGAGTTACTTGGGCATTGATTGGTCTGGAGGCTCAGATATTCTGCAATGTATTATGCATTCTAGGTCCAGCTTCACGCACCCTTTCTTCTTTGAAGTTATGCTAACAGCAGCATGGAATATTTGGATTTTAAGAAATGGCAGAACCTTCAGAGCTGAGAGAGATACTTTCAGTGCTTGGAAGTGTAAATTCATCCATGATATTTCTTTGCTTGCTCATAGGGTGAAGGATTGTATTAAACCAAAACTCTTGGCTTGGGTTGATTCTTTGTTGTAAAGCAGGTAGGGTTGTTTAGCCATAGGTAGACTCTTTTATTTTTCATTCCTTGTATAGTTTGTAATTTGTTTATACAGTTGTGCTTTCTTTAATAAAGGGCTGTGGGGCTTTGCCTCACAGTAAATATTCAAAAAAAATGGATGGCTACCTTTGCTTCAATATCTACAAGGGTTGGATGAAGAGCAACAGCCAAGTGTGCGGTTCAAGCAAAGAAGTATCGGCCAAGAGGAAGAGGGACAAGGACGAAGTCGAGGACATGGACGAGGACTCCGAGTAAGGTGGCAGTGTCGTTGCTCATGGTGGTCCTAATGCAATGTCTACCGGAATAGTTGCAAAGTTTAATTTCAGGTGTGCTTAATTTAATTTGAGGGGTGTGTTGTGCTGAGCCCCTAGCAGAACTATGTTATGTTTCTTCTTGTTACTTTAACTCTTTAGTACGTACATACTAGTATTTCTTACATTTCATCTTTTAGTTGGTATAGTACTACCACTCGTTTCTTCACATTATATACGTACAATATATATGGCCAACATCATATAGCCAGCAGTTTAATTGTCAAAGAATTTCAGGGTGCTTAGTTTTGTCAAAGAATTTCAGGGTGCTTAGTTTTATTTGAGGGGTGGGTTGTGCACTTGTGTTGCACACCATTATTGTGACAAGCCTTTTTAATAGTACTATATGCATAATTTGGCGACGAGCGCTCTCTATATGTACCACCTTTTTTTAATTTCATGTTTTGCTCCATGGCGCAATCCATCGATACTACTACTGTACAAAAGTGGAGTATATACATTTTTCAAAAGGCTAGAGGGTGGGGCAGTCTAGCTCGGTCGGTTTCACGAGAGGCGAGGGCCTTTGTGATTTGACGGCTCATTACTGCTGTCAAATCGAATAGTACTGCGCCGCCCGCTGCACGCCCGACGCCTCCATTAAACCCCTTTGTTAAACCCGCATGCAAACCGAGAATCCTACTCCTGCCACACGTCTGTTCATGAGCGGGCCGGAATTAAACGCAACACCGGCCGAGCTCCTCCCGTCCGCCCTCAGTTTAAACAAGGCCAGACGCCGGCCAAGCTCCTACCGTCCGCCCTCTATTTACACGAGGCCAGACAGATAGCGGGCAAGAATCGCACCCCTCCGCCGCTCCCCCATCTCCTCCTTCACCATTTTCTCCACTCTTTCGATGGCTTCCGATGAGCCATTCTCCGGCATATTACCCGGCTGGGTGGCCCGCCGAGCCTTCCGGATACGGGCGATGCCGCTCGGTGCTTCACCGACCTCGCTTGGCCCGACGGAGCCAGTTGCCGCCCCACGCAGGCGCGTGGTTCAGCAACTCGCCGCTCCAGTTCAGCTCGATGAGGAGTGGCGAGTTGATCCACGCCGGCACGACGGCTAGCACGCCGGTACGGGCGCCATCGCTGCCGCGTCGTACCGCGCCACCAGTGTCTGCGGTGGCCGCGCCTCCCGTGTCTGTGGGCGCGCCTCCCGTGCCTGCGGCAGCGCCATGCAGGCAGAGACAGAAGCCGGGTGCGTTGAGAGCGACCAGTCGATGGCCAGCTTCTCCGTGTCCGCCGCCATCATCGAGGAGAAGTAGAACACGGGAGGCCGCCGCCACTTGGGACCCATGAAGGCCACCGCCGAGGCGACGACCGCGGATTCAGGTGGTTTCTTTGCTGCTTCGTCTCTTCCGAGGACCTTCGTCGACCCCGCAAGTGTCTGACGGACATGAGGAAGACAAAGCGATCCGCGGGCGGCCATTTAGAACTAAAATAAGTCTAGATACATCCATTTCTAGGACAAGTATTTCCGGACGGAGGGAGTATAAATTATACAAGAGAGCCGGATTGGCACCTCTTAGTTCATGTAAATGTAATGAAATCCATCATGTTTATATGAAGATCCGGCTTTTTTATACGAAATCCTTCATGCTTATATGAAATCAGTCCGTGTTTGCACGAATTTCATCTGGTTGGTTAGAGTTGTAAAAATGTATGCCGCTGGCGTTTGATGTCGTCCTCCGCTTAAGGAAGCGGGAGGAAATTTGCCGGCTGCCGTTGGAGATGCTCTTTATGCTGGAAATAATAGAGTGACATCCGATCCATTTGAGTTAATTGCATGCATGATTGTCCCTCTATAAAAAGTTAATTGCATGTACAGTGTACACGTGACTTGCAGGGTGGCTACAGGTTCGTACAGAAAGTTAAAAAGAAACAAGTCCATCCTTAATCTTGTATTCTAAGTACTCTGTGGGTTCCACTGTCAGTACAGTAGCGAAAGAAGTATATATTAAATAAGTAGAGTAATATATAATATAAAAATATAAAGTTAAAAGACAGAATTCAAACTCATGTCATCGCGTTGCGAGCATCCGCGCTAACCAACCCAGCAAATTTTTGTTGTAGACCATGCTGGAGATATATCTCCATGTCTACTCTTATATATACTCCATTCGTTCCTAAATATTTGTCTTTTTCAGATTTCAAATGGACTACCACATAAGGATGTGTATGTAGACTTATTTTAGAGTGTAGATTCACTCATTTTGCTCCGTATGTCTTTTCAGGAAGGGGTCAGATTTGTCCTTGATTTATTTATGAGGTATCCAGATGGCACTGCACCGCCAAGGAAAGAGGGTGACATCAAAATTATGGACTACTTTTTTGAGTATGTTGGTAAGGTCCGGTCATAGTCACTTGTTGAAATCTCTAAAAAGACAAATACTCCCTCCGTTCGAAAATACTTGTCATCAAAATGGATAAAAGGAAATGTATCAAGAAGTATTTTAGTTTTAGATACATCTCTTTTTATCCATTTCGATGACAAGTATTTTTGGACGGAGGGAGTAGAAAACAGAGTTGGTGATGATGGTGTGCGTGCCATGCATCCTGCAATATAGGCCGTCAGATTTATATCTAACGGATAGGAAAGAAACTATGGCAATTTTGCAAAAATATACCCACACGTATCTCCACGTTCTCAAATAAGGCCTTCCCTCGTTCAACCTTTTCTCTCACAAGATAAACTACTCATACAAATGCATCTTGATGTTCCGTGCAACGCACGGGCAGCTAGCTAATTTCTTTTAAAATAGTTGCTGCGATAATTGGGTTGAAGTGATATATTTTATGTCTGCCCCGAATGATTTCAGATTCACTAGTAGTAACAAAGAAAAGGTTGCCTTGTTAATTAACAGAAAACAGGGTGAAAACTATCACATGAGGCCGGTAAAAACAAGGCACACTGGGTTCAGCGTCATCGTCACTACAGCTGTGCGCGCACGAGAAGTCTACATATCGAGGGGGCTACTTAGCGAGGCACCGAGACACAATTTTTGAGAGAGAAACCAATTGACAGATTATGATCAGATCGAGTTGTCACCCTTCTGCTATCATTGTTGGGGGGAGGGAGAGAAAGACGTATTGAGAGTGTGCGCGGTAGGCACAGAGGCACAACTAGCGAGTGTGTGTGTGTGTGTGTGTTTGAAAGAGGAGTAGATAGATTATTATCAAGATCGATGGGCCACCCTACTCCTTCGGTGCCAGGTAGTGTGTGTGTGTATGTTTGAGAGAGAAGCCAGTCGATAGATTAGTATCAAGATCGAGGTGTCACCCTACTCCTTCGGTGTTGGGAAGTGTGGGTGTGGGGGGGGGGGGGCAGTGACACTCACATATCTCTACTCTTCTAAAAAAACAGAGTTGGTGATGATGGTGTTCCTGCCATCCTGCAATATAGGCCATCCGATTTATATCCGACGGATAGGAAGGAAACTATGGCAATTTTGCAAAAAGATACCCACACCCCTCTCCGCATTTGCAAATAAGGCATTCCCTCGTTCATCCTTTTCTCCCACAAGGTAAACTTCTCATACAAATGCATCTTGATGTTCCGTGCAACGCATGGGCATCTTGCTAGTAGGGAGAAGGAGTTTGTGTGACACATATCTAGCTATATTAAGGGATAGGTAGATAGCATATGTGTGAGAGACATTATTATACTTTGAGACATTAGTGGCTGTGGGTGGGCGGAATTAAAGGGGTGGGCGTGTTAGACATAGAGAGCGTGTGTGTTTCTGTGTGAGAGACTTGTAGGACGGGGTAGAAAGACGAATTTAACCCTGATGGAGGGAGAGAAATACACGAAGTGCGCGTGTGTGATTTTGAAGCCCACGGGGAAATGAGATATGTATGCGTGTGAGAGAGATTGCACAATTCATTCACGTATCACTATCTAGCAATCGTGGACGTGCATCGCTTGAACATAAGTCAATATCTACTTCGTATCGTGGCCAAAGATACAATATCGATTCAATGCTATAAAGATTGGACACTCACATATCACATTTTTCTATTTAAATAAACCTTTTCAGTTGTGCATGCCAAAGTTACAGTGATGTTTCTTCAAACAACCAATGTAGCTATCATGTATATGCACCATTGTTACTCTTGCATTCAAATTCATTAGTCTTGGATGATTTAAGTTTCTATTTTGAGGTAATATATGTAATATTCATATATGAATTCAACAAGTACGCAATTTATGAAATGGAGGCTATGTAATCATATGAGGTAACACTTTTAAGTAGCTGACTACAATATCCATTTCTTTTTGTGCGCCTCTACACTAACACGTCAATGCATTATGTTTAAAGTAAATAACCAATGGCACTAAATTATCTATTTACACGAGAAATACATAGGCTGAGTGTTTGATCCCTTTTTTTGTGAACGCGCCACTACACCCGTACGATTTGCCGCGCCCGTGTGAACGTCCAAGTTATCGGCGCATCATCGCGAGTTATTGTCTTTTTTTCTGGGGTGGACTTCACACCAGTTATTAACTGCTGACGCGTGCCCCGTGTACACAGTCTAGCATGACCTTCCCGCTAGCACGGTCCAAAATTAGTTGAAACTGGATACGAACGATCCCGCGGGCGGCAAAATCTCCCGCCTCCTTCTAAAATTTCCGCCAGCTTAGTATTTAGCATGCGAAATCCCCCTTTTGTCCTTGGTGCACGGAGACCAATAGTTACAATACCGCCCTCATCTACATGATAGGTCGGGGCTGCTTTGGTAACTTCCGGTTCCCCCACTACACGGCACCCCCATTTCCTCTCCCCCTCTCGCAAAAACGACTAACTCCACAGCACGTCTAGCATGACCTTCCCGCTAGCACGGTCCAAAATT
>NC_057799.1:434592569-434612788 GCF_018294505.1 Triticum aestivum
ATTTCCTCTCCCCCTCCCGCAAAAACGACTAACTCCACAGCACCAGAGCATCTTACATCACGCCGTCCGTACTTCATCGCCCTTTCTCCCCTCCCCTCTCGAAACCCTAGACTGCTCATCCACCGGCGTACCATAGCCCATTCACTGCCAGCGGCGTCCACCTCGCCGGATCTGCTTCTGCGGCCGCATCTACCCCTCCCACCTCCCCTAGAAACAAGTAGACTGCTCATCCACCACTGTACCACAGCCCATTCAGTGCCGGCCTTGTCCACGGCGCCGGATCTGCTTCGCCGGTACTCTCGTCAACCGCCGCGCATCTACAGCGGCTCATTCGTACTCCCCACTGAAGACGCTTCGTCCACACCCCCCGGAGCCGCCCCACCGACGCCCCCGTCGACGGCCTCTGATCCTCTTCGCCGACACCTTCCTCAACCCTACCGGAGCCGCTTCGCCGACACCTTCCTCAACCCTACCGGAACCGCTTCGCCGACACCATCGACAACCCTACCGGAGTAGCTTCGCCTATACCATTCTCAACCCTACCGGGGCCGCTTTGCCAACTCACAAGTCCACGGCCTCAGATCCGCTTCCTCGCACCCTCATCGAACCTACCGGAGCAGCTTCTGACGCCCCGTCCACGGCCGCAGATCCGCATCGTCGACACCACCCTTAACCCAACCACCGGAGCAGCTTCTGACTCCCCGTCCACGGCCGCAGATCCGCATCGTCGACACCATCCTTAACCCAACCACCGGAGCAGCTTCTGACGCCCCGTCCACGGCCACAGATCCACATCGTCGACACCATCCTTAACCCAACCACCGGAGCAGCTTCTGACGCCCCATCCACGGCCGCAGATCCGCGTCGTCGACAACATCCTTAACCCAACCACCGGAGCAGCTTCACCTACGCCCTCGTCCACGGCCACAGATCCTCTTCGCCCACACCGTAGTCCACCCTACCGGAGCTGCTCCACAAACACCCTACTCGATGGTTCTAGATCTCCTTACCGGACCCCGACAGCCAGTGCAGCGTCATCACCCTCGATGTTTCTAACCTAATTCCCACCGTCTGGAGAGATGCCAAGCACCCGCCACGGCCTAGGTACTTGTCACCTTTAAACCCGTCCAACATCACCTGCCCGATGTACTTCAAATATACTAACCGGTCGCTGTTACCTGTTATGCAGCTGGCAAAAACTACAAGGACGATGTTTCTTCTGGATCTAACAGCTTGGCCAACCAAAATCCTGGACTGAGGCATTGCTATGATCTTGTAAGCGCGTCTCTCTCTCTTGTATTGTTCTGTGCCTGCCAGCGTGCTTTGCTAGGATTTTCGACCAGTAATCCCTTTGTGCAGACAATGATTTCTACTACTGGCTGCTAAATTAGATATGTAGATGTCATACATGATACTACCTCGTACCTCCGTTCCTAAATATAAGTGTTTGTAGAGATTCCACTATAGGCTACATACGGAGCAAAATGAGTGAATCTACACTCGAAAATGCAGCTATATACATCTGTATGTGGTCCATACTGGAATCTCTACTGTTGGGGATATAACTACTGGTGTCACCCGCCCAGGAGGGGCCGGGTTACATCACGACGATCATCCCATGAAGCCCAATATCGAGCTTGAGGACGGCGGTTCAGTAATGGGCTTAAGGCCTAGAGGCGACTTAAGGCCTGTAGTGATAAACCGCCATTAAGGCATGACTTGTAGTGTAAGGCAGGAATAGTTAGGAGTCCGAGCCGGACACTGTTATAAGCCGGCCGGGTTTCTGAGAGCCGCTGGGCGTTAACCTCTCTATATAAAGGGACGACCCAGCGGCGGTTCAAGACAAGGAAGATCAGATCGATAGCCAGGCACAGCGGTTTAGCTCCCTGGTCATCGAAACCCTAAGCAATCCAACCTCAACTGGAGTAGGCTTTTACCTTCACCGTAAGGTCCGAACCAGTATAATCCTCGTGTCCTTTGTCCCGTTTAACCCCTTAAAGCTTCCTAGTTGCGATGGCTCCACGACTAAGTCCTTGCACGAGGACATCTGCCGTGAAAATTCCACGACAGTTGGCGCCCACCGTGGGGCCAGCGCACGGTGGATTTGAGTTCTTGAAGGGCAGCTTCGAAGGGCTCAAGGGATACGCTGTGGGCCGGATGACCAAGAGTCGTCGCAGCAAGCTCTACATCGACGACACAGGCTGGGGCCCCGACGCCGGCTCAATCGAGTACGGGTACCGGGTCCCCTTCGGCGGAATCCATGTTTTCATTGGCAAGATTGGCGAGCCGGGCCCCGAGCCGGACCTCTGCACCGACCTCGTCGAGACGGCTCAGTGTGCGAGACCCGCCCGGACTCTGCCTGCCTTGAAGCGTGCTTTCGTGGGATGCACCCATGGAGGACTCTATGAAGGATCTGGATCTGGCGATGAGACGGCCGCCTGCTCTGACGGCGAGTCGCCCACAGATGAGACCAACTCGTTGTATCAACTTCAAGATGGCAAGCTCAGGGGTTGTTCCAATGGCGACGGTATTCTGGACCCCTTTGAGCCGCCAAGCCGGGTTGGAATATTCATGGCCGGCACACAACCTGTTCAAAACCCCGCCGCTGGGGCAGGAGGCCCTGTGCACTCGCCGGCTCAGGTGCTAATGGATCTCATAGATAGGATGACGACCCTGCTAACTGCCACGGTCATCCCGGCGGATCAAGCTCAACATGATGCAGAAATAGCACCACTAAAATTGGACATAGCGCAGGCCAAGGAAGACCTGGCAGCGGAAGGAGTTAGGATGGCTGCAGGCGGGCGGCTCTGGACGCCCAGGCTCGGTTTATTCAGGCGCAGTCTTTCCGGCTCACGATGGATCAGAACGCATCCAATGAGATCATGAGAAGGAGGTATCAGAAAGCTCAATCTCGGCTCCCTCCAGTTTATGACCCTCACAACCTCTTCAACACACCCGGTGCAGGGCCTAGCAACCTGCCAAAGATGAATCAGATCACAGCACCCGGGGTGGGAACGCTGGTTCAGCCACCAGTGATGGGGCCTCCCCGTGTGAATACTGCACCGCCTCCGTACGTGCCAACACCACCGGGTCATTATTCTAACCCGTTGGAAAACATGATCGCTGCAGCAGCGCGACTAGCGGCTCTTCCGGTTGAGGGTGACTCCCCAATGGCGGTCGAAACCCGCAGAGTCAGAGAACTTCTTCAGACGGCTTTGGCGCAGGAGGAGGCATATTCATATAGCTGGGACAGGATTCATTCGACCCCTCGACAGGCAATTCCTCAAAATCGGAGTCCGAGTTATAGCAGACACATGGCGTCGGCGACCGACTCAAGCAACATCCGGCGCCATGACTTTCCTGGGGGCATGGCCCGGCATATAATGGAGCCTTTAATGCAGTAGATCAAGACAAAGCGCGTCAGGAAGTTGAGGAGGCGGCTCAGATGACGGCTTACCAGCCTTTTCCGGTTCACCCGACGGCCTCTGTTGAGGCAGGCATGGCTACAAGAGCCGGAGGCGTCCCTTGCCTGGTGCCGGCTCTCTGTAATGAACGTCTGCCCAAGGATTTCAAAGGACCTAGGAAGGTACCTAATTACACGGCTTTTTTACAGCCCGAAGCATGGGTTGAGAGCTACGAGATGGCTTTGGAGTTGCTGGAGGTCAGCGAAGCGACAATGGCCAAATACTTCACCATGATGTTGGATGGGACTGCCCGCACTTGCTTGAAGGGACTGCCGCCCAATTCCATCGGGTCATGGGCAGAGCTAAAAGCCCGGTTCATCCAAAACTTTAAAGATACATGTAGGCAATCTATGTCAATTGTGGATTTGACCAACTGCAAACAGCAAGAAGGCGAGTCTACAACCCATTGGGTACGCCGGGTCAAAGAGATAATACATTCGTTTGATAAGATGGATGCCGGCTCTGCGGTCTTGATGTTGGAGCAAAATTGTCGTTTTGCGCCCCTGAAGATGAAACTTGGGCGGCTCAAGCGCGATTGCAACGATATCGGTACGCTGATGGCGGCTCTGGTCAAGTACGCCGACTCTGATAGTACCAAGGATCCCGCGTCTGATGAGGAAAAGACAGGGAAGGGAAAGAAGAATGGCAACGGCAAGGGCCCTCAGCATAACCCGGCGAGCCAGGGAAGTAATAAACGTAAGGCTGATGGCAGTATGGAATTTGTGGCCAACGCCAATGCGCAAGGTAACAACCACCGACGTAAGGGGAGACCACCTCCCCGATCCGCCGGATCAGGCCCGACGCTTGAGCAATTGTTGAATGAGCCCTGTCCAAGGCACGGTTCTAGGGAGAAGCCAGCCACTCATCTATGGAAGGACTGTGCAATCATGAAAGCTTTCAAAAATTCCAACACTTTAAATGGAAACAATAGGCAGGGCGGCGGCTCAGGCGGCGGCAGCTTTCATGGCCCGGGCCGCGGTTCAAATTCCAATTTTCAGAATTTTCAAAGTAACCAAGGGGGTTTCAACCAGCAATCTGGCCTGGGTAATCAGCAGCAGCAGTAGGGGGGATATCAGACCAATCCAAAGCAGCTCAACAGTGGACAGTATCATGTGTTTACTACCAGTTTGTGCAAGCGAGACCAGAAGCTTCATAAAAGGGTTGTGAACGCTGTTGAGCCGGCAGTTCCACGTTACTTGCGATGGTCTGAGCAACCCATTGTGTGGAGTAGGGAGGATCACCCTCCCCGGGTTGATAATCTGGGTCACCTGGCTTTGGTGGTGGCTCCTCAGGTTGGAGGGTATAAATTCACTAAGGTGCTCATGGACGGGGGCAGCAGCATCAACATCCTCTATTATGAGACCTTCCGTCATATGGGATTAACCGATAAAAACCTCAGCCAGTCCAATACTGTTTTCCACGGCGTGGTGCCTGGTAAGTCGGCGTATCCAGTTGGTAAGATCGAGCTGGAAGTAGCCCTTGGAGATGAGTACAACTCCAGGGCAGAAAAACTGACTTTTGAGGTGGTCAAGATCAGAAGCCTGTACCATGCTCTATTTGGGCGGCCGGCTTATGCCAAGTTCATGGCACGACCGTGTTATGTATACTTGCAGCTCAAGATGCCGGGTCACAACGGGACCATTACGGTTCACGGCAGCCGAAAAGTAGCTTTGGAGTGTGAGGAAGGTGACGCTGCTTACGCTGAATCTGTTTGTGCGACAGAGGAGTTGAAGTTTTATAAGGATAATGTTGACCCAGCCGATATGACGTCTCTGAAAAAGCCAACCACGGAGCACGAGCCGGTAATGAAATTTAAGTCGGCCGATGAGACTAAGCTTGTTGACTTTGTTCCAGGTGACTCATCTAAGCAGTTCAGCATCAGCGCCAATCTGGATCCTAAATAGGAAGGCGCGCTCATCGAGTTCATCCATGAGAACCGGGACATCTTTGCATGGAAACCTTCTGACATGCCGGGTGTACCGAGAGAGCTCGCTGAGCACACTCTTAATATTGATCCAAAATTTAAGCCAGTTAGGCAATTCCTCCGTCGGTTTAATGAGGAGAGGCGGAAGGCCATTGGTGAGGAAGTAGCTCGGCTCTTGGCGGCCGGGTTCATTGTGGAAGTATTTCATCCCGAATGGTTAGCTAACCCGGTGCTCGTACTCAAAAAGAACGACACCTGGCATATGTGTGTGGATTATACGGATTTAAACAAGGCTTGTCCGGCTGATCCTTTTGCTCTCCCTCGTATTGATCAAATTATTGATGCTACGGCGGGTTGTGAGCGTTTGAGTTTTTTGGATGCATACTCTGGTTACCATCAGATCAAAATGGCTGTTAAGGACCAAGAGAAGACGGTGTTCATTACTCCCTTTGGAGCTTTCTGTTATGTGTCTATGCCTTTTGGGCTCAAGAGTGCACAGGCAACTTACCAGCGTTGCGTGCAGAATTGTCTTCATAATCAGATTGGGCGCAACGTTCACGCCTATGTGGATGATATTGTGGTCAAATCCAGGGAGAAGGAGACCTTGATAGATGATCTGAGAGAGACCTTTGATAATCTCCGGGTTTACAAGATGATGCTTAACCCGGCCAAGTGTGTTTTTGGTGTTCCTGCAGGCAAGCTCTTGGGTTTTCTGGTTTCTCACAGAGGCATTGAAGCTAACTCGGAGAAGATCAAGGCAATCACCTCTCTGGCTAAGCCGGCGTGCATAAATGACGTCCAGCGTCTGGCGGGTCGCTTCGCTGCTTTGAGTCGATTTATAAGCCGGTTGGGCGAAAAAGCCATACCACTGTATCAGATGATGAAGAAAACAGATGACTTTGTCTGGAGTGATGCTGCTAATACTGCTTTTGAGGATTTGAAAACACAGTTAGCTGAGCCGCCAGTCCTTGCTGCTCCTGTCGATAAGGAGCCCTTATTGTTGTATGTAGCCGCTAACACACGAGCCGTCAGCGTGGCCGTCGTGGTGGAGCGCAAGGAGGCGGGTAAGGAACATCCGGTTCAGCGGCCGGTTTACTATGTCAGCGAAGTACACATTGAGTCCAAGATACGGTATCCACATTGGCAGAAGCTTGTTTATGGGGTGTTCATGGCAAGCCGGAAGCTTAAGCATTATTTCCAGGGCCACCCCGTCATTGTGGTTAGTTCTGCTCCTTTAGGAGATATCATCCAAAACAGAGAAGCCACCGGAAGAGTTGCTAAGTGGGCCATTGAACTTGGGTCTCATTATTTAAAGTATGTGCCACGCACTGCTATCAAATCTCAAGCATTGGTAGAGTTCATCAACGACTGGACAGAACTGCAGATGCCTGAGGAGAGGCCAGATAACACATACTGGACTATTCACTTCGATGGGTCCAGGCAGTTGGAGGGCTCGGGGGCTGGAGTCGTTTTAGCTTCCCCTCGAGGTGAAAAATTTCGTTATGTGCTACGGTTGATGTTCCCCTGTACTAACAATGCAGCTGAGTATGAGGCCTTGCTCCATGGTCTTCGGATGGCTAAGGAGATGAGCTTAAGCCGGGTGAGATGCTTTGGCCACTCAGATTTGGTGGCTCAACAGGTATCAGGAAAGTGGGATTCCAAGGACCCCCTCATGGCGGCTTATCGCCGTGAAGTTGATGCCATCGCCGGGCATTTTCAGGGTTATCAAGAGGAGCACATTGACCGCAGAAAGAACGAGGCGGCTGATGCCTTAAGCCGGCTGGGCTCTCAGTGTAAGCCGGTGCCACCTAATACTTTCTTGGATATTCTGCATAACCCTTCTGTCAAGTTGCCTACAGAGGAAGACTTGGCTGTTCCTGACCCAGAAGCACAGTTGGTGGCGGCTCTTCACGTCATCCCAGATTGGACAGTGCCATACTTGGCTTACATGACCCGGGGAGACTTTCCTGAGGATGAAACTTTGGCCAGACAGATAACCCGGCGGTCTAAGTCAATGATAATTATCAATGGCGAGCTGCATCATCGCAGTGTTACTGGGGCTTTTCAGCGTTGTGTTTCCCCTGAGGAGGGTCAAGAAATTTTACGAGAGGTTCACGAGGGGGATTGTGGCCATCATGCCGGCTCGAAATCCCTTGTGGCGAAGGCTTTTCGTCATGGTTTTTATTGGCTGACGGCTCACGCTGACGCAAAGGACCTAGTCATTAAATGTGACGGTTGTCAGAAGTTCTCAAGACATGCTCACGTGTCGGCTCAAGAGTTGAGGATGATTCCAATCACATGGCCATTTGCAGTCTGGGGGCTTGATATGGTTGGGCCTTTCAAAAGGTCCAAGGATAAGAAGACCCACCTCTTGGTGGCGGTGGACAAGTTCACAAAGTGCGTTGAGGCAGAGCCAGTCAGCAAGTGTGACGCAGCCACGGCGGTTCAGTTCATGAAAAAGGTGATATTTCGCTTTGGTTTTCCACACAGCATTATAACTAACAATGGTACTAATCTATCTAAAGGCGCCATGGAAGAATTTTGCCAACGAGAGCATATTCGGCTTGATGTTTCATCAGTAGCTCACCCCCAATCCAATGGACAAGCTGAGAGAGCCAATCAGGAAATCTTGAAGGGCATCAAGCCCCGGCTTTTGGTCCCTTTGCAACGGACGCCGGGTTGTTGGGTGGAGGAGTTACCCTCTGTGTTTTGGAGCATCAATACTACTCCTAACAGGTCTATGGGTTACACGCCTTTCTTCATGGTCTACGGAGCTGAGGCGGTTCTCCCTAGCGACATCCGTCATGACTCGCCTCGAGTGGCGGCTTATGTCGAGGCGGACAATGAGCAAGCGCGTAAAGATGCTCTTGACTTGCTGGACGAACAGCGTGACGTAGCAGCAGCTCGCTCGGCGATTTACCAACAAGACCTGCACCGCTAGCACAGCCGCCGGGTTAAGTCCAGGACCTTTCAGGAAGGTGATTTGGTGCTCCGGCTCATCTAGGATCACACAGATGCACACAAGCTATCCCCACCTTGGGAAGGGCCCTTTGTGGTCAGCAAGAACTTGCACAACGGGTCATACTACCTCATCGATATTCGAGAGCACAAAGATTCACGTAAGTCGGAGGACGAGACCCGCCGGCCGTGGAATTTAGCTCAGCTTCGGCCTTATTACACCTGAGCCACCGACTTTCAAAACCGCTCCGGAATTCTAGTGCACTACATTAGGAACAGGGGCAGTACATTACACAAAATCGTAGGTGGCATGTAGGAATTCCAGTGCACTACATTAGGCTCCCTTAGAGTGCCTGCTAGTCCAGCATACAGAGTCATGGCTAGTTTATGGTACGCACACAATCGTTAATTGGTGGTTTAAATATGCGCAAGGGATATGCAATGTAGTATCATGTAGAGATGTCTGAAATTAGCCGTGTCAACTTGCAGATAGGGTTACACAATGAAAAAGTACAAGATGTATGTGGCAATTTCATGGAACATCGCAAAAAAAGGAGAGGCAGCGGTGAGCCTATACAGTGTGCTATGGTATGCCACTCCTCCATTGCAATCATCGTGTCATGTTATTTGTATACCAGTTCTATTAGCCAAGTTTCTTAGGGATAGTTATTACGAGTTATCCTAAGAAAATAAGCACCTGTGAATATAAGCTCCATGTAATAAGCCAACCAGTTCTTTTCATTGCGTTTTCAGCTTATCTTTGGTATGATCAGTGGAAAGTCTTGATTGCATTTTTTTTCATTTTGCTGCCCATATGGAAATTAATTTGACTTGCAAACATCACAAATTGAACCCAGTGCAGTAATTAATATGATAGGAAAACAGACCATCACTATTTGCTCAAAATGCAAATACAAAGATACCATCTACTTGGCACAATCTACTTTGGTCAATGTTTTCCATGGAGATCCCATTGCCTAATTTAAACGAAGAACACATGACCCACATTTAAATGAAGAACAATTATTTATTGAAATTCGATGGTCCAAGTGGCTGGTTATTATCGTATAGCAGCACCACCTGAAAGCATCATATAGCAGCAGCAGCAGCTCATAGCAACTCATCATACAACAGTAGTAGTCTGCAATTCATCATATACCAGCAGCAGCTCATAGCAATTCATCATATAGCAGCAGCAGGAGCAGCTCATAGCAATTCATCATATAGCAGCAACAGGAGCAGCTCATAGCAATTCATCATATAGTAGCAGCAGGAGCAGCTTGTAGCAACTCACCATATACCAGCAGCAGCAGCAGCTCATAGCAATTCATCATATAGTAGCAGCAGCTCATAGCAACTCATCATACAGCAGCAGCAGCTCATAGCAATTCATCATATAGCAGCAGCAGGAGCAACTCATAGTAATGCATCATATAGCAGCAGCAGAAGCAGCTCATAACAATTCATCGTATAGTGGATCAGAATGAAAATTTGGCAAAAAATCAGAGGAGATCCTCACCTTGTTGGATGAGCTCATCCTTCAACAGCACCTCAAGGCCATGGCCTGGGAGGAGGGGAGGGGGAATAAGGTGCCTTCTGCCGTAGTGTGGCATCAGCCGTAGTTGTGCAGCGTCCGCCGGAGTAGTGCGTTGGACGAACCATAGTGGAGCAGCTGCTGGAGACCATGAGAATGAGGGGCGGCGCCAGAAGGAGGAGCAGCCAGGGAGATTTGCCCCTACCCGCCGGCCATGTAGCCTAGCTGGACATAGCATAGTCGATGACCAGGCCAGATGGGACCAGTGGTGACGGCTCGCTGGAGGAACCCTTAGTGCTGCAGGCAGGGGATCGGGGTAGAGGGAAAGGGGAGAGGAGATGCAAGCGGGCAGGGCAATGAATGCTTGCATGTTTGTTTTTACTTGAGGGTCAGGTGTGACACGGGCGTCAGCAGTTGCGTTTTGAGTGTAATATAGGCAGACAATAGAGTCATTTCACTATTCCCCTTCCCTTCAATTATTAGTGAGGTTCTACCTGAAACACCCCTCCAAAGCGAAATTAGTTAAGCCCAAGCCCATAACTCAAAAATGACTTCTTTACATCTTTTATGGCTTATTTTGACAATATGCCCTGAAAAGGCGGAATCGAACTGGCCCTTAACCTGCAATTCAATTGTGCGTGCAATGATGAATCACTCCTGCCTGCTATCTGTACATTTAGGCATCATCATACATGGCATAACCTAATACATGTGCATTCCATTGTAGAATCTGGAATATGAAATGTTTATGTTAGTTCATACGTTGCACATGATGTTTAAATGCCCCTTAAATCTGGTCAGTCATGTGATGGTCTTTAAGCCTCCTTCTTTGCTTCTTTTCTTGATATGTAAGATTTGCTCACACATCTGTTCAATTGCTTGTTTGCATCAGCCAGCCATACTAGGACTGTTTGCTTTGATTACTTGTTCTTCATGACCTAACACTCTAGCAGAGCTTGTCAACGATTTAAACACTAAGGGCTGCTATAGTGGGGCCTTGTCTAACTCATAGGTGACATAAAGGTTTGGCTGTACACTACAGTAGGCTCTCCAAGAGTACCTGGAGATCCAGTTCGAAGGTATGCCTAGTTTTTACATAGTGCAGACATAGTAAATGCTCATTTCATTGTGTGCAAGTGCAAGAGATGCGGCATGTTTCATTATGTGGTGTTGTTTTGTTATAATCTCATCCTTTTGTGTTCACAGACTGGAAAGTATGCATATTTATCTTCCAAGGAGATGAGTAACTAGTTTGTGTCACCTTGCAGAGGGGGTGCAATGAAGATAAGATTGAGGATTTCCATGTACAAGATGTTAGGAAGGAGCCTTGCAAGAGAAGTAGGAGGTGCGCTGAGCCTCTTCAACCTGCTAAGGTAAGTCACTGTATGCAACTCAACAGTTCAATTCGTTGTTTGTTTCAGGCATAGTTAATTTTCTCTTTTAAATTGCTTTATTTGTCCTCAGTTAATGAAATGTCCAAATAATCATGGCTGATGTTCGGTACTTGTATCACTATTAGTTGACATAATTAAAGGCCTTACCATTTAATTACTCTGCCGAAGTGTGCCTGAAGCTTTGAAGTCTATTAACCAACTATTATTGCATGAGGCTCACAATCTAGTTTATACTACGCTAATGATTGCATAGTTTTGCCTGTTATAGTATGTTTGTATGAAACCCTCTGCTGTTCATTATGCTCCCTAAGACTTTAATTGAGGCACAGAATGGCCAACTGCTTGCTTACTTATACGCAATGTGTTGTCTAAATTTGTAACTTGTCTGTGTTTTCGATTGGGCCCCAACATCATGCTCCTCTAGTGAGCTAAGAGGGATTTCTGTATGCAGGCTGCACAGACTATCTTTTTTATAATTTTTAAAATATCACCTGCTTATGCTTCATGACGTGTAACATTTTTTTTAAAGTGACGTGTAACATTATTGTTAGTCCTGTTTTGCCATGTAGTACAAAATTGTGTCTTGTTCGCTTCACTGTTGTAACTATATTTTTGCCCTAGTCACGTGTACTTACAGAAACATTTCAGGATGAAGTGACATCAGCACAAAGATCTACGAGCAGTGCGGCATGGCTGTTACCGAATGATTATGGATTGGAATTGGAATGTGCTAATATTCTCGAGCATCAACTAGAGGTGGCAAGACAACGTGTACATGATTGTCAACGTATAATCAACAAGTTGAGACTGGACATGCAGGTATTAGATGCAGGAGTCAAAAAAATGAAACAAGACACTGAGGTAACCATGAAGGAATTGGAGATTTTGCAGACTGAAATTTGTGCTATCTGAATCCGACCAATCCTATTTTCTGAACAGATTATAGTTCAAATGGAGTTAAGTTGATGCGCGTCCATGATGTATGAGCTGTATTTGCCCAGTGTATGTAATTTGCTGTTTGTGTATGCTTTATTATCACCTGTGCCGAACCATAATGCCCAGTGGGTATAATCGGCTGTAATTTCTTTATTGTATAGTGTAGGATTATTCTACGTTTCTATGCCTTGATCTCTTTGTTGTATAGTGTATGCTTTTTAGAGGTGATAGTATTGAGTAGGATAATTCTTTGAATATGCTATATCGTTCAAACAGGGCCCAACTCGCCCGACCATGGCCCTTCACGGGCCGTCGGATCCATGGGCCTTCTACGTCTCGTAGGATCCATGGGCCTTCTACGTCTCGTAGGATCCATGGGCCTTCTACGTCTCGTAGGATCCATGGGCCTTGTACGTCTCGTAGGATCCATGAGCCTTCTACGTCTCGTAGGATCCATGGGCCGCCGACTCATTTATGGGTCTTGTACGGGCCTTTAATGGGCCGTAGACGGGCCTTTAATGGAAATCGTACGTTTTATGGGCTGACCATAATAGGCCGTTAATAGGCCGTATTTGGTGATGCTATGAAAATGTCCCAACAGCCTAACGGTCCACAAATGGGCTGACTGTAACGACGGGCTGAATTTGGCCCACAAGCAGAAAATGACAGTAACGGGCCGTAAGTAACCGAATGCTGCAAATGAGCCCAAGAATAAATGGGCCCTCAGAAGGCCGAAAGTTAACTTGGGCTGGAAACGGCCCAATGGAATAACGGGCTGTTAATGGGTATAAAGTGATACACTGTTCATTACGGGCCAGTTTCACCACGGGCCGTTAATGGGTGTAAAGTAATACACTGTTCATTACGGGCCACTTTCACCACGGGCCGCTACTGGGGCCAAGAGTTACAAAGGGCCTCATATGGGCCAAAAGACGTCATGGGCTATACATGGGCCAGAAGTGAAAACGGGCTGGAATCATATTGCATGCCCCAGATGACGCTACTGGGCCTAATTGGGATAGGGCGTAACGGGCCTTGGGTTAGCGGGCTGTAAATGGGCTATATGCGAACAGGCCGTTAACAGGCTTTCCATGGGCCGGCCCGCCAGCTTTTGACCAAGTCAAACGGGCCGGCCTTTTCACAGGAATGGGCCACTGTTGGGCCATGCCATGTGTCGACGTATCATAGGCGCCTTCTGTCCAGTGAGTGGATGACATCTGTCCCAACGATGAGCCGACACGTGTTTCCTCTAGCCAATGATGATTTTACACGTGGAAAATCCCCATTGGTCGGGGCTGTTAACGGGTTATCGGATCCAAAACCCGACCCGATAGCTTAACGGCGTTCCGTTACGGTGGATGCCACGTGTCGGTCACCCTTGACGAAAGCACTTCTATGACGCGCGATTTATCGTCGTGGAAGTGGACACTTCCGTGATGATAATTTTGGTAATGTCATGGAACACTTCTACGACAGCACAGGTATGACTATCTTGATTCTGTCACAAATTTTTCATGGATGTACATGCATGACAAAAAACGCGACCTACTGTGACAAACATGTATCATCACGGAAGTGTATTTTTTTGGAATTGATTACAACAGCTGTCGAGGCCAAGCGGCACACCCGGTGCGGCTGAACAGTATGTACATTATTTAGTGAACATAAAGGGGCCTCGATCAGAACAACTACGTGGCAGCGGAATAACGTCGTAGCAAAAGCTCCATATCACAGGGACACCGATGTGGACACGATCTAGACTTGAGCAGCGCTCCTCTCCAACGAGACTTTCCTGAAATCTGGCATGACACGCCAGGTCAGTACATTGAATGCACTTGCAAGCTCACAACAGGCATAATCATAATGGCCAACAATATCATGATACTTAACCAATTATTAATAATGCAACACTATATGTCAAACATGCTGTGATCATGCTCGAACGTCCCTCGGGACAACTTACCCACCGTGATCATTCTCGGATCACAAACAAGCCACCAACATGGTCTTAACAAGAGTAACTCGTGATCCTTACGGCGATCACAACCACGACCAATATCTGGTCCCGAATATCTCGATGGCCTTTCTGCCATCCTCAACAATGCAAAGTTCATAGCTTAGTGTGCACATTTTATTAAACGTTGACTCATGGTGGGACCTACTACAAGGTGTCCGTGACCGTGAACTCGGCTATCGATAGATTATACACTCTGCAGAGGTAGCACACTGTACCCACACCACAGAACCCATGGCCTCGCACTCCCATTCGGGTGGACCAACGGCATTCCGACGAAAACCTTCCATTGCCATGACACTCTCCCGGCCACTCCGACCCAATCCCCAACAGGCTAGTCCTGGGTGGCCCCGTGTCTACCAAAGACACACCGACCACCGTCGTGGCCAAAACGATCCCACTCGGGGACCCGGTACCATAATCTCAACAACGGGCACACAAGGTTATGCCTGCTTACCGGGCCAGGGTAAGCACGACGTAACCTTCCCTAGTTGGAGGCACCGACCAGAGGCAATGTCAATGGACCGAATCAAGGCCTTCCCACAAAGGCAAATGTGGTTGCACTGGGAAAAACTCGATTCAGCGGCACCATGACCCAGTCAACGGTATATTCAAGTTGAGTTATATTCAGGTTCAACTTAAAATGAAAATGACCGGTGTCATAGCATGCCATGAAATGCAAAACTACACATGCATCACTTAATAACGAAAATGACCGATGTCATCCATATTCACACTAAGAATAAACATGAACAACTCATATTACTTTGTTGATCAAGATAACTCACATATTAACCAAAATAATTTGCAGCAAGTTTTATTATTTTCTCATGCAAGAACGTAACTCCGATTAATTTCTCATATGAATAACAAAGATTTTACCACACACAAATCCTAATTTCTTTACCAACCAAGTGAGGTTCAAACATTCTGTAAGTCAAGTAAAATGACTAAACAAGTACTTAACAGAATATTTTCTAGCAATTTTTTATCATTTTATTTATGCAAGAACATAACTTTAAATAATTAATAACATGCATAACAAAATTTATTTCTATCATGACCACAAATAGATCCTAGCTTTGCTTCACCAACTAAGCTAGTTTCCACATTCTGTAAATCAAGCATATTAACTGGCAAACACTTAACATAATATAAATAACACAATAGTTATTTAAATGCATGGATTAATCATTTCATTCAAGTAAGAAAATCATAAATATTGAAATGACACCATGAAAATGTTGTTGTGACTTGCCTTAGTGCAGATGAGGTTCACAAGCCTTCTGGTGATCCTCAAGACAAGCCTCACCCTCTGAAAATAATTTTATACACAAAAAGAAAATATCAAGAACACTTCTGAAAATCACCAGAAATTCTAAACAGCTCAGAAAAATCTCATCTTTGGTGAGCTGCTAGATTTCTTTGCAAAGAACAAGATGCAAAAAGAATCAATTCATTTGGACTTATGGTTGAGGAGTTATGGCTATTTGAAGTGTTCTATAAATTCAAATGAATTTGAATAAAAATAAACAGGCTGGGGGGTGACGTCGAAGGCGTAAAGCCCAGGGGCGCCACCACTCGTACTGCTTCACGCACGTACAGAGTGGCTGACTAGCGGGCCCCGCTAGTCAGGTTAGGAGGAGGGGGAGAAGGAAACAGAGCGAGTCGCAGCTCCGCGGAGCTCTCGCCGGTGACAAGGACTTCTTGGCCAAAACGAGAGGGAGGGATGGCAAGAGGGGGTTGAGGCGCACCTGCCCGTACCCGTAGCGTAGCTAGAGCGGTCGGACGGCGTCGGAATCAACCTCACAAGCGGAGGTAGAACACGGTGGTCGCCGAAGATGAAGAAGACGGCGAGCAGAGGCAACTCCAGGGGCTCCAGAGGGGCGGAACGGCTTCACTGGAGAGGGGCGGAGGCCTGGAAGGGTCACCCTGGCCTGGGAGGGGCTGGAGCTACCGCGGCGACCAGAGGGGATCGCCGGCGAGCTCGAGCTCGGGGACGGCGGCCCGAGGCCTGCCCGGCCGGGCTACGGCTTCCTACTCGCTTGTGGGGTGTGTGGGAGTGCTGGATGGTGCTCGAGGAGGTTGGGGGCGGCTCCATTTATAGGCGAGCGGCAAGGGGGTTTCATGCTCCGCCGGTGGACACTTGTCCACGGCGCCCGGCGACGAGCGGCGTCAGTGAGAGGGGAAGAAGGCGATGCAGCTCACGCGGCAACTGTTGGCGGATGGAGACGAGCACAGGAACGAGGACAAGGCGACGAGCACAGTGCGAGACCGCACTGTTGGGTTGGCCGGACCGTGCCCTTCCTCTCTGCGGCGAGCGCCAGAGGGGAGTTAAGGGAGTTGAGACGAAGATGGTGGTGAAGTTTGGCGCGCTACTGCAGTCGGGGAAGCGAGCACGCGCGAAACAGAGCGCTCGGCGGCACTCAGAGCGCGTCGACATGCATGCCAGCACCCCTGGACGAACGCGGTCACCGCATGGACTATGACATCAGGCCGAGCTAAGCCTAAACTTCATGTCTGGCATGTTGTTCGTGGTAGTTTGAGATGTTACCATGCTTTGGTTTGGATCCAGGTGCAGTAGAGAAGTTTTTACACGCCAAGTAAGTTTCTGGTCAGTAACTTTGAGAGGTTACTGAGGTCAAATGGCTGGGAGTTAGAGGCTGTGCTTTGGAGGTTAGCCAAGAGTTACTAAGGTGAAAATGCACAAGAAAACCCAGGCACAATGGAGCAAGTAAAATGGTAGTTGCTGTAGAAACCACCATTTTTGTCCAAAACAGAAAATATTTTTTGTAGCAAAAATATTCCGAAAAGTGATGAAATATTTTTGCTCAGGAGGTGCCCTAGGGTTCAAAGAATATTTGTGAATTATCTCAGATTTTTCTGGGCCATAAAAATTAGGGTTGCTTTGGAGCATACTGATCTGGCTAGGGTTTTTGAGAGAAAATGAATATTTTTCATTTAAGAAAAATATTCCAAAGATTATTTTGGGATGGATCAGGAGGGGAATGATGATCAGAGAGGGAAATGGAGCACTTGGGTGAAAGCCAAGAGTACCCAAGTGTTTAAGTCCATATGAAAATATTCAAAAACTCCAAGTTTCAAATTTAATCCAAATAAAAATCAAGCAAATGAGAGAGGGCAAAAACTAGGCTGTCACAAATACCCTACTCCAGTGTGGTGGTGGTGGATTGCCTCTTGGGCTGATGATGAAAAGTACAAGGGAAGAACAGCCTCCTGAGGTTGAGGTGTTCTTGTGGCTAGGTTCTCGATCGGGTTGGATCAAGCTAAGATGAGATGCCTCTACTATGGTGGCTAGCTCTACTTATATAGGCCCTGGTCCTCTTCCCAAATATCGAGCGGGAAGGGAGCCAACAACGGCGGGAAAATTTGAAGGGGGACAACTAGTACAAGCTATCCTGACAAAAGCACCTGCGAAAAGCTCTGGTGGTGACGCCGTCTGGGGCTCCACGATGACCTCCGTCTTGCTGTCCTCCTGGTCTTGGTCCCATTGCACCAATATAGCAACCTTTGCCTGATGCCTTGGTACTCTTCGCCTGCGCTGCCTCCTTAGCACCAAAGAGGAAATAAGGACACTGCGCGCGCTGGCGCCCGCCTGGTGCCGTTCATCATGGCTCACGTCACGAGAGCCTCATGGGGTTTAGCCCCGCCTTGATATCTCCGCTCCTCGCGAGCCTCCCAGGTTAGGCTACTCCAGAGGAGGTCTTGCATCATCCGCCTCGCGAGGGTCTTGGATGCCTTGTTGATGAAGATGGGTCATACGGCCTGCTGGCTTAGCCATGCTGTGGGCCGCAGGTAGGCAAGTCTGGGGACCCCCGTTCCCAGAACGCCGACACCGCTGCTGCGCTTCGGGCACGGCAAGAGCTTGGGGCATGTAGCTGTCGTCACTCGTCTCCGGAGTCCCGTCAGGCTCGGGAGAGTCGCTAGACTCCCAGGCGTCGTCGCTGCTGCTGGAGGAGCCGTCGGCAGGACCAATGGCGGGCCCAGCGCCTGCCCATGCGCCGTCCTGGCGACCCCTCTAGGGCAACACTCTAGGCAGCGGCCTTCCTCATCAAAGACCTTGAAGAACATCATGGAGCCGCCGTCGTACTCGAAATGGATGGCGAGGGCCCCCTCCATGCGGCAGGCGTGGGCGACCTCTCCCCATCCACGGGTCATGAAGATCTTGCCCGGGGAGATGACCTCGACCTCTGCTCCCGTCGCCGGGGTGCCGCACTCGGCGTGCTACAGCCACAGCTCGAGTGGCCCCCTCGGCGGCATCTCTTCAGTGAAGAATTGCGGGAATTTGATCCACGTGCGCGGGGGCATTGCTGCCCACACCACGAATTTGCGTGAGGAGCCCTCGGCGTGAGTTCGTGGGCTGGCAGCGCGTGCCACCACAGCATGGCCACCGCGGCCATGGCACGAGCGATGCGGGCCGCTGCCTCCTCCTCCGGAGCCCTCTGCCTGGGCGTCCAAGGGCGGCGGGTAGCCAGGGGGAGGCCGCTCGTACCGAGGCCTCGTGACCTCCTGCCTCACGACAACGTCGCGGGGGCGGGCCAATCTCTTCTTCGGTGGAATTGGCCCCTGCTCTTCATCGTGGGTCTTTCCTCTCTCAGCGGCGGAGAACCTCCTTATCGACACCATGGGTGTCGCAGCAAGACGGTGGAGCAAGGAGGAAGAAGAAGAAGCAAGCGAAGTGGAGAAAGTAATGAGCGACGGGGGCTCCGCCCCTCTCATTTATAGCCAGAAGGAGGCCAACCGCCGGCCTCCATGATCTAAGGTAATGATGGTTTTCTTCTGCATGCAGAAGGGTCTCCTCAAGTCGAACGGTTGCCGAGGCAGCATGGGGAAGCGGAGGCGCCCACGTGCCGTCAGTCGCCACGTGTCAATCATGGCCGCAGGCGGTTGGGGCCCGCGGAGCTCCGCACTTGCCCCTTGGCTTTGCCTCGAAGCCAAGTCCGAGCGCTCCTTGGGCCCGGGGGCTACTGTCGGCGTCCTAGGAACGGGGGTACCCAGACCTGCCTGCAGCCCATGACGTGGCTCCACCAACAGCCTGGTATGACCCATCTTCAGCAACATCCACTCAAGACCCTCGCCAGGGGCCAAGCCTCCCGAGGCGGACGACACCAAGACCTTCTCAGGGGCAGCCACACTAGGCTGGCTCCCGAGGAGTGGAGATATCTATGCAAGGGGCACCTCGCGAGGATTCACATGACGTGAGCCATGATGACCAAGGCCAGGCGGGCGCCAGCGGGCGCAGTGTACCTGTTTCCTCTTTGGTGCTAAAGAGGCACACACAGGCGATGAGTCCCTGGCGTCAGGCAAAGGTTTCCATATCGGTGCAACGAGACCAAGACCAGCAGGACGGCAGGAAGGAGGTCATCATGGAGCCCACAACTGCATCACCACCAGAGCCTTTGGCAGGCAAAAACCACCTTTTGTTAGGATAGCTTGTACTAGTTGTCTCCATTCAAAATTGGCCATTGCGGGATCCCTTCCCGGCTACATTTGGGAAGAGGACCAGGGCCTTTATAATTAGGACTAGCCACCACCATAGGAGGCAACTCATCTTGGATCGGATCCATTCCACCAAGGCCATCCCACCAGCTCACCAAGCTCAAGAACACCTCTCCTCAGGAGGCTATTCTTACCTTGTACTTGTTCATCCTCAGCCTACGAGGCAATCCACCACACCACACTGGAGTAGGGTATTACACCACACGGTGGCCCGAACTAGTATAAACCCTCGTGTCTCTTGTTCTTTGGGTTTGGCAAGCTAGGCCTTGAGATCATTGTGCGAACGAGCTAGGGAGAGAGAGTTCTTCGTGCACACCCTAGAGTTCAAACCTCAAGGGTTTGCCAGAACCTAGAATCCGACACGTCAGTTTCATGATGGACCAAGGAGAACCAGGCAAAGATCTGCCGATATTTGAGAAGACGCGGGAGGCTGATCCCCACGAGACAGAGAGCTCCAAGAAGATGGAGGCAGCCA
>NC_057799.1:434613040-434635492 GCF_018294505.1 Triticum aestivum
TAAGTATGTGGTGATGAATAATGTAAAATTTTATTAGCTTCGATGCCATGCTATACATAGTGGTTTAAATAACTTGTGTTTTTTATACTGGAAAGTAATTCAGAATTTGTTTCAGTTTCAATTAGAGGCCTGATGCAGACAAGGATTGTGTGGTTGTACATGTCACTCGCTATGAGGCAGATGATCTGAATATACGAGCTGGAAATACAGAGTTCTTAGGCTGTTGGATCCTGGAAGCCATTTGCACCTATACCTATGTCAAGATGTATTCCAGCCTCACTGTTGTCGGGCCTGTTGTCCAGGGTGTACTGAAGCACAAGAAGTTCAAAGCTACTCTTTCGTTTGTGAGGCATACTGTTCTTCTCAAGCTTACGCAGGAAGATTGTCGGATCTCGGGTTCCGGCAAAACCCTTAAGGTTCGAACTCTGGGGTGCGCGCGAAGATCTCTCCCTCACAAATCACGCCCTCACACGCTTCACGATTTCTAGGCTAGCTGAACGAACTCACAACATAAGGACACAAGATTTATACTGGTTCGGGCCACTGTTGTGGTGTAATACCCTACTCCAGTGTGGTGGTGGTGGATTGCCTCTTGGGCTGAGGATGAACAGTACAAGAGGAAGAACAGCCTCCTGAGGCGAGGTGTTCTTGTGTTCGGTGAACTTATGTGGGTGAGGATTCCTCAAGATGAGATGCTTCCTACTATGGTGGCTAGTCCTATTTATAGAGGCCCTGGTCCTCTCCCCAAATATTGAGCGGGAAGGGATCCCTCAACGGCAAATTTGAAAGGGGAGAGCTAGTACAACTTATCCTGACAAAGGTAGTCTTCGCCTGCTAAAGGCTCTAGTGGTGACGCCGCCTTGGGCTCCATGGTGACCTCCATCTTGCCGTCCCACTGGTCTTGGTCTCGTTGCACCGATACGGAAACCTTTGCTTGACGCCTCGGTACTCCTCGCCTGCGCTTGCCTCCTTAGCACCAAAGCAGAAACAAGGACACTGTGCGCGCTGGCGCCCGCGTGGTGCCCGCCTGATCTCGATCATCATGGCTCACGTCACGAGAGCCTCGCGAGGTTTGCCTTGGCTTGAACTCTCCGCCCCTCGCGAGCCAGCCTGGTGAGGACGCTCCCGAGGAGGTCTTGTGTCGTCCGCCTCGCGAGGCTTGGCCCCTCGCGAGGGTCTTGAAAGCTTGTTGGTGAAGATGGGCCGTACGCGCCCGCTCGCAGAGCCACGCCGTGGGCCGCACGCAGGCAAGTCTGGGGACCCCGTTCACAGGACGCTGACAGTAGCCCCCGGGCCCAAGGCACGCTCGGGCTTGGCTTCGGGGCGAAGCCAAAGGGCAAGTGCGGAGCGCCGCGGGCCCCAATAGCTTGCGGCCTTGGTCGACGCGTGGCGGTCGATTGGACGTGGGTGTCTCCGCTTCCCCATGCTGCCTCGGCAACTGCTCGACTTGACGTGTCACTGCTGCATGCAAGGGAAAAACCATCATTACCTGTGATCATGGGGGGGCGCTGGTTGGCCTTCTCCTGCTATAAATGGGGAGGGGGCAGAGCCCCCGTCGCCCATCTCTTCCCATCCCGCTCGCTTCTTCCTCCTTGCTCCATTGCCGACACCAATGGCGCCCATCCGAAGGTTTTCTGCCGTGGAGAAAGGAAAGACTCACCGCGACGAGCCGGGGCCACTCCCGCCGAAGAAGAGGCCGGCCCCCACCGGGACGCGGGGCGATGCAGGTGGTGACGAGGCCTTGGTGCGAGCGGCCTCCTCCTGGGTATCCGTTACCCCTGTATGCCCAAGCCGAGGGCTCAGGAGGAATAGGCGACGAGCGTCGGTGCGCGCGCCATGGCAATGGTCGTCGTACCGCGGTGGCGCGCGTCGCCGCCCCTGGAGTTCATGCCACGGACTCCTCGCGCGAGCTTGTGCTGTGGGTGGCGACGCCCCCGAGCACTTGGATCTGCTTCCCTTGCTTCTTCTCCGCCGAGATGCCGCCGAGGGGACCTCTCAAGCTTTGGCTACAGCACACCAACTGCGACGCGCCGGTGACCGGAGCGGAGGTTGAGGCCGTCTCCTCGGGAAAGATCTTCATGGCCAGAGGCTGGGGCAAGGTCGCTCGGGTGTGCCGTGCGGAGGGCGCCCTCGCGATTCATATCGAGTTCGATGGCGCCTCCACGCAGTTCTTCAAGGTCTTCGACGCAGAAGGCCGCCGCCTGGAGTGCTGCTCCGGAAGGGGTCACCGGGACGGTGTTGCAGCAGGGGCAGGGCCCGTTGTCCACGTCGCCAGCGGCTCCTCTGGAGGCAGCAGTGGTGCTTGGGAGTCCAGCGGTTCTCCCAATCTCTACAAGACTCCAGAGATGAGCGACAATAGCTACGTGCCTCCAAGCTCTCGCCGAGCCCGGAGCAGGGCTGCTGTGTCCGGCCGTCGCCGCCGCTGATCTAGATGAGGTTGGCGTCGGCCTCTGGCGGCCCGCTGTTGATGATGGCGTCAGCCACAGGGGCGCGTGTAGATAGGACTCCTTGAAGCTTTCCCTTTTGTTTCCTGCGAAGAATCGAGGGGTACCCCGAGGGGGCGTGTAAAGGGTCCGCAATATCTTTTGTTGATACTAGCGTTCCGGAATCAGCGAACCCAATCGTACTGCATTGAAGTCGGGGGAAAGTTGTTGTGCGGCGCGCCGCGGGATCTGGATCGTGCGCTGGGAGAACCTTTCAGATCTGTTGCGAATTCCAAATCGTGCGGCGATCGTTTGATTCAAATCCAACGAAATCGGGATCGTGCGGATCTCTCGCTAAATTCCTGCCGCCGGCAGGAATTTAGCTTTCTCGTTATTTTTTCCGGTTCAGACTTCAGCCGTCCCGGTGGAGAAAGAATCCTCCCTTTCTCGTTATTTAAAAGACGGAGGACCAACACAGGTACACGTACGTAGGCACCCAAGACGGACAAAAAAACTGGTGGCCCCACCATGGACAAAAAAAGGTGGAGAAACAATCCTCCCTTTAATATTAGGGAAAGATTATCCTTATTATAAAATTGTGCATGTGGGTGCCCCGTTCCAGCTCAGTTTTCCCTTTCCAACCTCGCGACGGTTTGGTGCTCTAGGCTGACAGGTCCCGGTCCCCCAGGCAGGCTTCAGCCGTCGCTGGTATGCCAGGTCGCGATGCCGTGGTAAGGCCAGGAGGTGAGCGGCCCGAGGTCCAGTAAGAGCCCCTGAGACGTGATGCTCAGGAGGTCCCCTTTAGCTCCCAAGCGACCGCCGAGATGCAGGAAAGAGAGGCTACGTCGCTGCAGCGGGGTAACGCGAGTGAGAATCCTATGCCGGAGCAATTGGTTGACCCGAGCGTGAAACTTATCTTGGCAATCCAGGGTCGGTCCTTCGCGAGGCGCCAGGTTTGTGCGCAGGCGGTCATAGTTTAGCCAGGTCGGGCCCGTACGAATCTTCCTCTCCTCCCATGCTCTCCTTCGTGCTCTACGTCCTCAGGTCCCGGCCCTCGAGCGAGCTCAGCCGCCGCTGGTATGCCAGGTCACGATGACGTGGTGAAGGCCAGGGAGTGAGGGCTGGAGAGCCAGTAAGAGCTCCTGAGACACGATGCTCAGGAGCCCCCCTTTTAACGCGCAAGCGGATTACATGAGAGGGGACGGAGCCCGCGGTGCCGCCTGTCATGGTCCTTAGGAGGTTCCTGTAAATCAACATGAGGTAGGGCGCAGATTGTCGTCATGATAGCTGAGCGACCACTGGTTGCTTCGCCAGAGAACGAAGGCAATGAGGGCCTGGTGAGGTGGCCCGCGCGGCCAGAGGTCGGCCGCTCGGGTTTGCCGACGTTGCGGGGACGGACCCAAGCACAAGCGTTGTGCCAGAGTGAGCAACTCCCGGGGTAGGTGACAATCAAGCAGGTGATAGTCAAGCAGGTGATAGTCATGAATAGATTAAGCATGGAAAGCAAACTGGCTCAAGTAAATGTTGGAAAGATACATGCCATTGGGTCAGGCCCGAGCGGCTTGGGGATAATACAGCCCGAGGGGCGCCCCCAGCAAGGTAGGCTACAGATATAAAAAGGGGTACATGCCACAGGGACGGACCCACGCAGCCTGGGAATGATGCAGCCCTGAGGGCGCTCCCAGCTAAATAAACTTGGAAAGTGTCACCTGGTTCTGTTGACGAAGGGATGTTGGGGCGGCTGAAGGCACGCGGCGAAGGGGTTGCTCCTCACGAGCCACCGGGGCCCTGAGCCTCGGGCGGCTATGGGGTCCAGGCGGTTCCTTGAGGACCGTCTCCATCACCGCCAGGACTGCGTGGTGCCTGGCCTCCTGAGCCGCCAGGACGCGCTGCAAGTTGCGTTGGTAGGCGGATGCCACGCTCGGTAGGCCGAAAGGCATGCGAACGTAGCTGTGCGGTGGGCCCTCGCAGCGTCCCACATGCGAAGGCCAGAAGAGCTCCTGAGATGTGGCTCTATTGAGCCCTGGAATGTCGTTGCAGACGCGCAACCCGCCATCCTCGCCTGGATGGGGGGCTCCACCCGGTGAACGGCGGTCGCCGTGCATGGCTCTCGCATCCTGTAGTTCCTGAGTGGTCTTGGTAATGACCTCATGTGCGGTGGGCGCTCCTCGCCTTGTGTCCTCCTGAGGGAGACGTGCCGCTGCTACCTCTTCAGCACTGCGTTGGTTTTCCCTTGAAGAGGAAAGGGTGATGAAGTAAAGTAGCGTAAGTATTTCCCTCAGTTTTGAGAACCAAGGTATCAATCCAGTAGGAGACCACGCTCGAGTCCCACACACCTACACAACAAATAAGAACCTCGCAACCAGCACGATAAAGGGGTTGTCAATCCCTTCACGGTCACTTACGAGAATGAGATTTGATAGAGATGATAAGATAACTTTTTGGGTATTTTTATGATAAAGACTAAAAGTAAAGAAGGCAAAATAAACAGTAATAGAAATAGCTTGTTGTCACGAGATTAATATGATAGAGAATAGACCCGAGGGCCATAGGTTTCACTAGTGGCTTCTCTCAAGATAGCATAAGTATTACGGTGGGTAAATGAATTACCGTCGAGCAAATGATAGAATTGAGCATAGTTATGAGAATATCTAGGTATGATCATGTATATAGGCATCACGTCCGTGACAAGTAGACTGACTCCTGCCTGCATCTACTACTATTACTCCACACATCGACCGCTATCCAGTATGCATCTAGAGTATTAAGTTCATAAGAACAGAGTAAATCTTTAAGCAAGATGACATGATGTAGAGGGATAAACTCATGCAATATGATATAAACCCCATCTTTTTATCCTCGATGGCAACAATACAATACGTGTCGTTTCCCCTACTGTCACTGGGATCGAGCACCGCAAGATTGAACCCAAAGCTAAGCACTTCTCCCATTGCAAGAAAGATCAATCTAGTAGGCCAAACCAAACTGATAATTCGAAGAGACTTGTAAAGATAACTAATCATACATAAAAGAATTCAGAGGAGATTCAAATATTGTTCATAGATAATCTTGATCATAAACCCACAATTAATCGGATCTCGACAAACACACCGCAAAAAGAAGAGTTACATCAAATAGATCTCCAAGAGAATCGAGGAGAACTTTGTATTGAGATCCAAAGAGAGAGAAGAAGCCATCTAGCTAATAACTATGGACCCGAAGGCCTGAGGTAAACTAATCACACATCATCGGAGAGTCTATGGTGTTGATGTAGAACCCCTCCGTGATCGATGCCCCCTCCGGTGGAGCGTCGGAAAAGGCCCCAAGATGGGATCTCACGGGTACAGAAGGTTGCGGCAGTGGAAATAGGATTTTGGCTCCTCTGCTGATGGTGTCGGAGTAAATGGCCACGGGTAGCCTAACCGACTACCCCTGGTTCTTCAGAAAAATTATCAGGCCTTTGGGCCTCCAAGCACTCCAACCATTGGACCACCACCCCTAGTCAGCTACCCTCGAAGCTGACTCACGGGAGGCGGCCCAGCCTCAGCAACCTCCCAGGATATCCGCGGGGTGGCCGACTCCAGGAAGCCGGCCTCGAAGAGCGCCGACTCCAAGAAGCCGGCCGAGACCACAACCACTAGAGCTACACCCACATAACAGTGACAAGACGGGGTGTGGCCACAGTGCGGCCCACTACCCCCGAAGCCCGAGGTGGGCATGGCTACAGGAGGCCGTACGGGACGGCCGTCTCCCGTTCGGCTCGGCAGTGTAGCCATGCTAGCCTCAACGTCATCCACGATAGACTCCCGTACGGCCCACGGGCGGCGGGCCCCTTCAGCCAGAGAGAGGCGTGAAGGCGGCCCGGCCTCCCCCAGTCGGCCAAGGGCGTAGCCGGCCCCCAGAAGCCGGCTACCCCCTCCCTCGAAGCATGTGCCACATTAAGAAGACAAGACGAGGTAAGGCTACAGTGAGAGCCCCCGAGGCGGCCCACTGTAGCCACGCTTACCTCAACGAAGCCCTCATCATCAAGGGCGAGGCTACAGTAAGCAGCCGCCGACAAGATCCTAGGCGGTGCGGCCGGCCTGTCGACCAAGGGGCCGGCAGCCGGTGGGACCCACCAGCCGGCGGGACCCAACAGCCGGCGGAGAAGCCGGCGAGCGTAGACACTGACGGCTGGGACCAGTGCCTAGCCGGATTACCATTGTACCCCCGGGGGGCAGGCCTATATAAACCCCCCAGAGCACCCATGCAAAGGGTTGGCTTCTAAGCATAGCACACACATCATAGAGAGAGAGAAGTGAGAGCTAGCCTTGTTCTTCTTCTCCCTTGAACCCAACAGCTCTAGGAGCGATTGTAGCTACTTTTACCGATCTAGTGATCATGCGGAGACCCCGCAGAGTAGGACTAGGGGTGTTATCTCCTTGGAGAGCCCCGAACCTGGGTAAGATCCGCCAGCGTGCATGTCTTCGCCTCATCCCGTTTCCAGGCACCGGCGACGTCTTATTAGCACCCACAATGATAAGCCACCCGTTGGCATATGTCGCTCCAACCACCTGACATTTGGCGCCCACCATGGGGCCAAGTGCACCATCGTCCGGAGACCTGTTCTGGACGGGAACCCTCTTCCTCCCCGGCGAGCGCAGCCAGCCTGCTGTGCCCGATGGCGTTTGCCTCGACGCGCTGCAAGGCGTCGACGACGCCTGCGCTGCGAGCTGCCTCGCCGATCTGCTCGGCGACACTCGCATCTCCAACGAGCCTGCGTCCGACGCAGGCACGGACTACTCCGAGAGCCGCCTCGTCAGCCTCCTCGACCAACTTCATGTCTCCAGCGAGCCTGCTGCAGATGTGGAGTCGGTCGGCTCCACCGACCCGATGCTTGTCGACTCCGATACATCATAGCTTGACGCCTACCCCTCCGACGTGGTGGTCTTCGACGATCCCCTCCCTCGAGCTGACAGCGGCAACAGCGCTGTCACCGAAGTGCTGGTCATCAGTCACGTCGCCAACTCGGGCGAGAACGCCCACGACGCCCTGCAAGCGGCGATGCACGACCTCTCCGTCCCCATCCCGGCCGATGCCGACGCCGAGACCCTGGAGGCACGCCGCCTCGCCCTCATCGCGGAGGGCCAGAAGATAGCCTCCATGAGACGCCTCACCGAGGCCCACCAGCGCGAAGTCGACCGCGCCGCCTTCGGTACGCCGCCGCCTAGCGGCCCAAGCCGAGCCGACTTCGTCCAGAAGCGCGGCGCAGCTGTCGCCAGCATGCTGGGGGCAGATCGCCCCGTCGACGCCACCCCGCTCGAGAATCTGCGAGCCGCTCAGGCAGCTGCAGAAGAGCTCAATGCGCTGGGAGCCGATGAGCTCCCTTACATGACAAGACGGATTCAGCAGCTAATCGACGCGGCTGCAGAACGGCACGAAGCCGGCGCCCGTGCTGATAGTCATCCCCCGCGCCGGGAGCACGCCGCGACGTCCCGCTCGCCGACTGCGAGCGGCGCACGCCACAAGAAAGACAAGGAGCCGGCTGCCAGCCACAGCCGGACTCGCATCACCATCGAGCGCGACGCGGAGGGCCGCCCTCGAGCAGTAGAGCACCAAGGAAATCTGCCTCCTCCCCCGCCTCAAAGAGAAAGACGCCTCACTCCGCCGCCTATCACACACCCGCCTCTTGGCAACCGACTCGGCCGCCGAGAAGGAGTCGGCGAGAACGACGCCCACCACAGGATCAACCGCCTTGCTCGATCCCTGGCGTTAGAAGAAGAAGACGATGTCCGCCCACCATGCTTTGGCCCCCGCATCCGCGACGAGCCCTTCCCCAAAGGGTTCTCGCTCCCCAGAGACACGCCCAAGTACAACGGCTCAGTGAAGCCGGAAGATTGGCTCATCGACTACTCCACGGCCGTCAGCATAGCCAACGGCAATCGGCGCGTCGCCGTGAAGTACGTCCCCCTCATGCTGCAAGGCACGACGCGCACATGGCTCAACAGCCTCAAGCCCTACAGCATCAACAGCTGGCTGGACTTCACGGAAGTCTTTGTCTGCAACTTCACCAGCACCTACAAGCGGCCTCCCAAGCCTCGTCAGCTCTCCCTCTGCGTCCAAGGGCCCAATGAGTCGACCCGCGACTACCTCACACGGTGGGCCGAGCTCCGCAACTCCTGCGAGGGGGTGCATGAGGTCCAGGCCATCGAGTACTTCACCGCCGGGTGCCGAGAGGGCACCCTCCTCAAGCACCGACTCCTCTACAACGAGCCGGCTACCCTCAATGAGTTGCTAGTCATCGCGGACAAGTATGCCACAGCCGACTCCTCGATGAAGACCGAGCTCCGAGTGGACGCCTCGGGGAAGGTGATCGCTCCGGCTCCTAAGACGCCAGCTGGCGACCCTAATCGGCGCCCCTACCAGAACGACCACAAGCGCAAGGCCCCCATGCCGACTTCCACCAGTCGGCAGGTGGCCACCGTTGAAGCTAAGCAGCCCGAAGAACGGCCCGCCCCCAAGAAGAAGGGTGGCAGGCCGCCTTGGCAGCCGGCTTTCTCTTACGAACAGGCTCTTGATGCCCCCTGCAAATTCCACAGCGGCGCGAAGCCGTCCAATCACACAACTCGGAAATGCCATTGGCTCACCCGCATCACCAACGGCGAGGGGATGCTGCCGCCTCCGCCTCCCGGTCCGCCGCCTCCAGCCCCCCAGCAGCCGGCGGCTCGACCGGCAGTTGGCGCCATCCAAGACGAATTCCCCGAAGAGCACGCCGCCTACGTCGTCTCCACCAGTCAAGCCGACGACAAGCGCAGTCGACGCCGACAGCATCAAGAAGTTAATGCAATCGCCTCCAGCACCCCCGAGTTCATGCACTGGTCAGAGAAGCTAATCAGCTGGAGCCAGGCCGACCACCCAGAGGTGATGCCCTCTCCTGGCTCCTATGCAATGGTCTTGGATGTCACCCTCGCGACGAAGAGGCGAGCTGCCCGATTCTCCCGCGTCCTGATAGATGGCGGAAGCAGTATCAGCATACTGTACCGCGATACCATGGAGAAGCTGAACATCAAAGCGAAGCAGCTCATGCCAAGCCGCACCGTCTTCCATGGTATCGTCCCCGGCTTGTCTTGCTCCCCAATCGGCAAGATCAAAATGGATGTTCTCTTCGGAGAAAAAGATCATTTTCGCCGAGAAGCAATCTGGTTCGAGGTAGTGGATTTGGAAAGCCCCTATCATGCTCTGCTTGGCCGACCTGCTCTGGCCAAGTTCATGGCTGTGCCCCACTACGCCTACCTGAAGATGAAGATGCCGAGCTCGAAGGGGATCATTACGGTAGCCGGCGATTACAAGAAGTCCATCGAGTGCGCCATGGCCAGCAGCCGGCTGGCCGAGTCCCTCGTGGTGGGAGAAGAGAAGAAGATGTTGGAACGGGTTGTGGCCATGGCCGGCAAGCAGCGGGCCCTGTCCCCTAACCCCAACGATTGTGATGCGCAGGGCTCCTTCCAGCCTGCCAAAGAGACGAAGAAGATACCTCTGGATCCAGAGAACCCGGAGAGGTTCGCTGTCATTGGGGCGAACTTGGACAGTAAATAGGAAGGCGAGCTCGTCGACTTCCTCCGTGAGAATCGAGACATTTTCGCACGGTCCCCAAAGGACATGCCGGGTGTCCCGAAGGATTTCTCCGAGCACAAATTACATGTCCGCGCTGACGCAAAGCCGGTCAAGTAACCCCTCCGCCGACTGTCAGAAGAGAAGCAAAGAATTGTGGGAGAAGAGATAGCCCGGCTCCTTGCCGCTGGCTTTATCATGGAAGTGTTCTTTCCAGAATGGCTTGCCAACCCAGTTCTGGTTCTGAAGAAGAATAATAAGTGGCGAATGTGTATAGACTACACCAGTCTGAACAAGGCCTGCCCAAAGGATCCGTTCGCTCTGCCACGGATTGACCAAGTGATAGACTCCACAGCCGGATGCGAGCTGTTAAGTTTTTTGGATGCGTACTCAGGGTACCATCAGATCAAGATGGACCCAGCTGACCGCCTGAAGACTGCCTTCATCACACCCTATGGAGCTTGCATGCAGAAATGCCTCTTGAAACAACTCGGCAGAAATGCCCACGTCTATGTAGACGACATTGTGGTGAAGACAGAGAAGCGCGGTACCTTGCTGGAAGACCTAAGAAACATTCGCCAACTTACGCCGATTCCAAATCAAGCTCAACCCCGAGAAGTGCGTGTTCCGAGTGCCAGCCGGCCAGCTGCTAGGCTTCCTGGTCTCCGAACGCGGCATCGAATGCAACCCCGTCAAGATCAAGGCCATCGAGAGGATGGAGATTCCCACCAAACTGCGAGATGTGCAGAAGTTCACTGGCTGCTTAGCCTCCCTGAATCGTTTTATCAGCCGACTAGGAGAGAAGGCTCTCCCCCTGTACCGACTCATGAAGAAGTCCACTCACTTCGAGTGGAACGACCAAGCCGACCAAGCCTTCCATGAGTTGAAGAAAATGCTGACCACTCCGCCTGTCCTGGCGACGCCGACTGAGAAGGAGCCCATGCTCCTCTACATCGCCGCGACTAGCCGAGTCGTCAGAACTGTTGTTGTGGTCCAGCACCCGGAGGAAGGCCGAGCCCAGCTAGTCCAGAGGCCGATGTACTATCTCAGCGAAATTCTATCCAGCTCAAAGCAAAACTAACCGCACTACCAGAAGATGTGCTATGTGGTGTACTTCGCTGCCAAGAAACTGAAGCCCTACTTCCAAGAGTACCCCATCACGGTCGTGTGCACTGCCCCGCTCGCCGAGATCATAGGCAGCCGGGATGCATCCGGCCGGGTGGCTAAATGGGCCATTGCATTGGCGCCCTACACAATCTTCTACCAACCCCGCACCGCCATCAAGTCGCAAGCATTGGCCGACTTCCTCGTCGACTGGGCCGAGACCCAGTACCTACCGCCGGCTCCCGACTCTACCCATTGGCGGATGCACTTTGACGGGTCCAAGATGCGCACCGGCTTGGGAGTCGGCATCGTCCTCACCTCTCCCAAAGGCGACAAACTCAAGTACATGTTGCAGATCCACTTCGCCGCCTCCAACAACGTGGCCGAGTACGAGGCGCTCGTACATGGGCTCCGGCTAGCCAAAGAACTCGGCATACGCCGGATCCTGTGCTACGGCGACTCAGACTTGGTGGTCCAGCAATCGTCTGGCGACTGGGACGCCAAGGACGCGAACATGGTGAGCTATCGATTCCTCGTCCAGCAAATCAGCGGATACTTTGAAGGGTGCGAGTTCCTTCACGTGCCAAGGGCCGACAACGACCAAGCAGATGCCCTAGCACGGATCGGCTCCACCCGACAAGCCATACCGACTGCCGTCTCCCTCCAACGCCTCCTCAAGCCGTCCATCAAGCCGTCTCCAGAGTCGGATTCCATCTTTGTACCGCCTGCGCCAGATACAGCCGGATCTGACTGGAGAAACCCCGCAGGCGGCACGGGGACTTCGACAACTGGCCCGGGGACTGCCGTAGTCGCACCTGGCCCGGGGACTTCAGAACCCAGCCCGGGGACTTCAGAACCCGGCCCGGGGACTTCAGAACCCGGCCCGGGGACTGCAGCAGTCGGCCCGGGGACTGCAACGACACAAGAAGCGGTGGCCGACTCCAATTCCACGCAACCCAACCCACCCACCCGAGTCATGGTGGCTACATTAACAGAAGAAGAAGTCACAGCTCCGTCATGGGCCCAGCCCATCCTTAAGTTCCTAGTCAGCAGAGAGCTGCCGGCTGATGAGATCTCAGCAAGACTAGTGCAATGACGAGCCGCAGCATACACAATAATCAACAGAGAGCTTGTGAAGCGCAGCGTCACTGGAGTCTTCCAGCGTTGTGTCGAGCCAGAAAAAGGAGTGGCAATCCTCAAAGACATCCACCAAGGAGAATGCGGCCACCACGCAGCCTCAAGATCACTTGTGGTCAAGGCTTTCCGCCATGGTTTCTTCTGGCCGACTGCCTTGGAGGATGCTAAAGAAATAGTCAAGAGCTGCAGAGGATGCCAAGTTTTTAGTTCCAAGCAACACCTGCCGGGTTCTGCACTCAAGACCATTCCCCTCACCTAGCCTTTTGCCGTCTGGGGACTGGACATGGTGGGCCCTTTCAAGACAGCCCGCGGCGGCTTGACACATCTACTGGTCGCTGTGGACAAGTTCACAAAGTGGGTCAAAGCAAAGCCGATTAAGAAGCTGAACGGGACGACTGCCATGACATTCATCACCGACATCACTACTCGGTACGGCGTGCCACACAGCATCATCACCGACAACGGCACGAACTTCGCCAAAGGAGCACTGGCAGGTTTCTGCGCGACGCAGGGCATCCGACTGGACTTAGCGTCCGTTGCCCACCCTTAGTCAAACGGCCAGGTTGAGCGAGCAAATGGACTCATCCTCTCTGGCATGAAGCCCCGACTGGTTGTACCACTGGAGCGATTGGCCGGCTGCTGGCTCGATGAGCTGCCGGCTTTCCTCTGGAGCCTGCGCACTACACCCAACAAGTCAACCGGCTTCACTCCATTTTTCCTCGTGTACGGTGCCGAGGCTGTCATCCCAACAGACATCGAGTTCGACTCACCTTGGATCACCATGTACACGGAGGAGGAGGCCAAGGAAGCAAGAGAAGACGGCGTCGACCTACTGGAAGAAGGCTGGCTGTTAGCACTCAGCCGGTCCGCCATCTACCAGCAAGGGTTGCACCGCTACTACAACCGCAAGGTCAAGCCAAGATCCTTCCAAGAGGGCGACCTTGTGCTCCGGCTGATCCAGTGAACAGCCGGCCAGCACAACCTCTCGGCCCCTTGGGAAGGCCCCTTCGTCATCAGCAAGGCACTAGGCAACGACTCCTACTTCCTGATCGACGCGCAAAAACCAAGAGCACGCAAGAGAGACGACTCCGGCAAGTAGTCGGAGCGACCATGGAACGCAAACCTGCTGAGACGATTTTACAGTTGAAAGCAGTATGTATCATGCTACCCTTTTGTATTAAGTACAAACCAACAGGCCCCCCGAACAGTACTCGGGGACTGCCTTTGTTTATTTATGAATGACAAGTGTCATATCCATGAATGTATTATTACATTTGATTTCTTGTCTGGCACCGGGTTCGATTAGTCGGCCCGGGGACTGGCCGCCTCGAGCTATATTAAAAGTTCTACCTGAAGTCAGAAAAGTAGTGTGCCGGCTCCCAAGCCCTCTCTTGTTGAAAGTCGCAGTTCGAAGAACCGACTGTCCGACTAGCAAGAGGCAAGGCAGAAAGGGTGCCCACACGAAAAATGGCTAAGGAACAACGAACCTATATAGCAAAGAGACGGCCTCCAAACATGCCTGCCGGCTGTCAGAACAGCCGGCTGGCCGGCTTCCTCCATACTTAGCTTTAGTCCAGCAAAGCTAGAGTACTCCCCCCCCCCAATTGGCCAAGCACTCCTCCAGCTATAGATTGCAGAGCAACTGTTGGACTAGGGAGGCGGCAGCCAAGGAAGGGCGGCAAAGGAAACAGCGGAAGGACAAAAAGCAAAAGTACGAGGAAAGGCCAAATGCATGCATAAGTTATATATACATATAAAGCCCCCAACAGGCTGGCAACAGACATAAGTTCGAATACACCCAGTGGGTGGAATTGTGCAGACTTAACCAAACATTGTCCCAAAAGTAACAAGATAGGAAAACAAAAGATGGCAGAGTAAGGCGCGGTGCGGAGGCCGAGCTGGTCGGTGAAGGCGGCCTCGCCGGCTGAAGGAGTGGCCGCCTAGCGGGTCTCGGCTTGATCACCACCAACGGCAGGCGACGCACTCGCGCGCGACGTAGTGCTGGAGGTGTGGTCAGGCTGAGGCTGGCCGGCCGCTCCACCAGCCGGCTCGGCGTCTTCACCTTCCGCCTCCTCATCCTCACCCTCGTCGCTGGAGTCGATCTCCTCCGCCGAATCTTCACTGTCCATCGGGTTCAGCCCGAACCACTCCTCCGGCTGGGCGACACCGTTGTCGTCTACCTCGGGGGCGAAGACGCTGGTGTCAGTGTAGTCGGCGATCGCCGAAGCCCGCCGGATGATAGCCGGCCGCGCCAGCTCCAGCTCCGTGTCGGCTTGCTGCCGCCAGGTAGCCAGCTGATCCAGGCTCAGGCCAGGATACCAGGCCTTGACGAACTCCAGCACCCGCCTGGCGCCGGAGCGAGCCGCCGAGGCCTTCCAGGCTTCGAAGTGGCCGACTGCCACCTCCAGCCAGTCGGCAGTCCGACTGGGGGTGCGAGGAACCACTTGGCCGGGCCAGCGGGCGGCCAAGACTTGCGCCCCGGCATGCTGAAGCCGGCGGAGCAGTTGGTGAGCCGGCTGGATGTGGGCCTGGATCACCAAGAGCTGCTCCTCCAGCGAACGGCCGGTGGTTGGCGAAATCTTGAAGCCAGCCTGCCTCCATGCCTGGCGGCGGGCCTCGATGGTCTGGTTGGCGGCGGTAGAATAGCCAGGGAAATATTCTGCGCAGGAAAGAAGAAGAAAGGAAGAAAAGAGCACCAAATCAGAAAACGAGCCAAAAGTGGCGGATGGCAAGAAAGGACGAAGAGGTAGGCGACTTATCGTCAACCAGATCTTCGATCTGACCATAGCCAGAGATCAGAGTCTGCCTGGCCTTAGCCCAGCCAGCCGCCTCCGTCTCGTACTCGGCCTGGAGGGCGGCTTCGCGGTCCTGCACTGCCTTCAGAGCCGCCTTGTGGCCTTCCTCCTGGTCGGCCAACTTCTTGGCCAGGCGGTCGCGTTCCTGCACCAAGGCGGCGAGCTCGGCGTCCTTGGCACGAAGGGCAGTCTGGGACTCCCCCAGCTGTGCCCTCAGACTGGCGTTGGCCGCTGCGGAGACGGCAGAAAAAGAAAGAACAGTAAGAGGAAGTCGTCAAGGAAGATCCGACCCGACTGCTCAGCAGTCGGCCCGAATCTCGGGGACTACACCCAGTGGGTGCGCTGACGCGCCCCCACATGAGATAAAGAACAAAGCACGTACCTCGGCTCTCAGTAAGGTCGGCGGTCTTCTGGGTCAGCTCCCGAGCCTGGGAGTTGAAGGCGGCCGCACGAAGATTGTGGTAGTCCTGCAAGATAGACAGAAGATCGAAGTAAGAACAAGAATAGCAAAGATAAATCCACTAAGAAGTTCCAAGCCGCCTGCTCAGCAGCCGACTCGGAACTCGGGGACTACACCTAGTGGGTGCGCTGACGCGCCCCCATGGAAGAAATCAAGATCAAGAAGAAGCAAGATGGGAAGACTAACCCGGATGGCCGCCCGCGTCGCAAGGAACTCGTCGGTGAACTGCCTCAGCGCCGCAACTTGGCCCTGGAGCCGGGCCCGGACGTCCTGCGCAGCCACGTTCATCACGGCCGTCCCTCCGCCTGGCGTCCACCCCGAGGTAGCGCTGGCCGCCTCCGCATCCTGGGCCGACGAGCTGGAGCCCACGGCCGGCTGCGGCTCCGACGCGGCCTTCTGTGGCTCCGACGCAGCCTTCCCCGCGCCGGCTCGACGGCATCCGGACCGCCATCTCAGTCCTCGTGGCCGGCTCGCCCCCCGCCGACTGTGCAGGTGGCGGATCAGGCCGGCCGCCTTGAGCCGCCCCAGTTGGCGGGGTTGGCACCGGCGCCCTCTCCAGGATAATGACGTCGTCGTCTCTCCCCAGCCCTGGCTGGTCGCCGCTGTCTCCCTCTGGCGAGGGCTCAATGTCCCCAGGCGCCAGGACGCGCAGCGGGGTGACCATCAAAACCTCCTCCGCCGGCGCCGCGGCCGCAGCCTCCGCTTGGGCCCTGGCAGCAGCGTCAGCAAGCGCCTTTGCCCCTCTTCCTCCCGCGCCTCCTGAGCGGCGGCCGCCTTCCGTGCCTCCGCCTCTCGCGCCTCTCGCTCCGCCCGCGCCTCCCGCGCGTTCCGTTCTGTCGCTTCCTGAAGGTCGGCACGGGGATCCACGCGGCGGGTGGTGCTCCCAGACCCCCTCGGCGACTCGACGACGGAGGCGGCAGCCGCCCGCTCAAGCGACAACGGAGCTCTGATCGTTTGGAGAAAAAGACAAGGGTTCAGAAACCACCAAAGAAAAGAAAGAAAAAGAGTATACAAAAAATTTGAACTTACGCCGACACGGTCTGCGGTTGCTTCACCGTCTTGCGGAAGCGAGCCGCCTTCGCGGCCGCCTCCTCCCGCCTGGTTGCTGCCGCCCCACCCCTGGGTTTCTTCGTCCGACTGCGGAATAGACCCTGGGCGGCGCGACGCTTCTGCCCTCCGCCCCGAGCAGGCGGTGCAGCGGAGGAACCCGCGCCGCGTCCAGATGCCGGCTGGCGGCGCGGGGCGACTTCGGCCTCATCGTCGTCCGGCCAGTCGTCGAAGGTGACTCCGAGCCCGGAGCCGCCTGCTTCGCCGCCGGCTTGGCCACCACCCGGCTCGATGTTGTCGTCCATACCGGCCGCCCCCAGGTCAGGGTCCTCCAGATCGTGTTCCGTCCGGTCGAGGACGAATCGACGCTCCGTGTCTGACCCGCCGGCCGGCCGAAGAAGAGGGCTCTGTCGAAAAACAAACCGACTAAGTTAGAGTCGGCCAAGAGGAACTCGGCAACAAAGTTAAGAGAAAAAGAAGAAACAAGGAGAGCATACCGTGGGCGGTGGATTGGCTCGGCTGTATGGCTCCTTGCCGAACTGCCACTCTTCGGAGAATTTGCAGTTCGCGAGGTAGTTCACCATATAGGCGACCTCCGCGTGCGGCATGTCCTTGGTGCACATCCGGCTCGGATCGAGCTAGCCGCTCATCTGACAGATCAGATGAGGACGGCTCTGGAGCGGAAGGACCCGGCGCGTGACGAAGGCGGCCAGAAGGTCGGGCCCCGTCAGGCCCTCCGACTGGGTCATCACTCGCACTCGGGCGACGGCTGCGGACCCAGCCGGCGTCAGAGTCACGGCCCGGAAGGACCACTGGGGCCGCCTGCCCGCCGGTGGGCCGGCTACGTAAGCCGGCAGGGTGATGTAGTCGCCCCGTGGGGCGATGTTCCGCACGTAGAAGTACGACTTTTGCCACTTCTTCACCGATTGGATCAGCGGGATGACGGGGAAGGGGCTGTCGGCGACCGACCTCCTTGACGCGATGAAGGTGCCAGTCTAAGCCGGCACGCCTTGCATGCCCGTGCCCAGCTTGGACTGGAAGAACTCCCCCCAGAGCTCGAGGGTGGGGAGGACGCCGAGGTAGCCCTCGCACAGGGTGACGAAGGCTGACAGCAGCACCACCGCGTTTGGGGTGAGGTGGTGCGGCTGGAGCTGGTAGAAATCGAGCCAGGAGCGGAAGAAGGCGCTCGCTGGCAGACCGATGCCGCGCAGGAAATGCGAGCGGAAGACCACCCGCTCGCCCTCCTACAGCTCCGGCGTAATTTCCTTCGCCGGCGCAAGACGGACCTCCACCTTGTCCGCGCTGGGCAGCCGCCGCGTATTGCGGAGGAACTCGACGTGATCATCGTGGACGTTGGAGCCGTCCCAATCTCCGCCATACTGCTCCGCGGCGGGAGGCATGGCGAAAACAAGCACAGCAGCGGAGGAGCGTGTGGTGGAAGAGCGCGACAGCGAAGCGCTACTGCAAGAAGCGGCGAGCGAAGGAAGACGGTGGAAGGAGGAGGAGCGTGCGAGAGCCTGCCGCCCTCCATCCCCCCTACTTATAGCTTCGCGAGGCGAGGCCGGGGAGGCCGAACGTGGGGGGAGTCGTGGGATTAACTGCACCCACTCCCCCCACGCCTCACGATTATTGCGTCCTAAAGGCGAGCCGAAACTGCCGCAATGAGACGTGCGGACGGTTTCGGGATGCAGACAATCCACGCCTGGGCCCGGGCGTGGACGTGGCGGGCCCCCGCCCTGCGGCGACGTCCCGTCGCGCGCGTGGGCTGGCAGGCTTTCCGGCAAAGAGGGGCCACGTGGTTCGCAGACAGCCAGTGGCCGGCCTGCGGCCCGGTGCACGCACTGGCGAGTTCCCGCCCTCCGACTCCGGAGTTTTCGACCAAGGCGGCACGCCTAACCTAAGCCGGCTCCCAGCTGCCGGCTTGTCACGATAGGAAGCTGATCGAACTTCTCAACTCCTACTCAACCTCGAAGCCCAATCAGCTTCGGGGACTACTTTCGGAGTAAATGGCCACGGGTAGCCTAACCGACTACCCCTGGTTCTTCAGAAAAATTATCAGGCCTTTGGGCCTCCAAGCACTCCAAGCATTGGACCACCTCCCCTAGCCGGCTACCCTCGAAGCCGACTCACGGGAGGCGGCCCAGCCTCAGCAACCTCCCAGGATATCCGCGGGGTGGCCGACTCCAGGAAGCCGGCCTCGAAGAGCGCTGACTCCAAGAAGCCGGCCGAGACGACAACCACCAGAGCTACACCCACATAACGGTGACAAGACGGGGTGTGGCCACACTGCGGCCCACTACCCCCGAAGCCCGAGGCGGGCATGGCTACAGTAGGCCGTACGGGACGGTCGTCTCCCGTTCGGCTCGGCACTGTAGCCATGCTAGCCTCAATGTCATCCAGGACGGCCCACGGGCGGCGGGCTCCTTCAGCCAGAGAGAGGCGTGAAGGCGGCCCAGCCTCCCCCAGTCGGCCAAGGGCGTAGCCGGCCCCCAGAAGCCGGCTACCCCCTCCCTCGAAGCATGTGCCACATTAAGAAGACAAGACGAGGTAAGGCTACAGTGAGAGCCCCCGAGGCGGCCCACTGTAGCCACGCTTACCTCAACGAAGCCCTCATCATCAAGGGCGAGGTGTAACGCCCACGATGCGGCTATATCTCCCACGTGTCGAGGCACGACTTAGAGGCATAACCGCATAGTGGTTTTGTCGCAAGAAGGGTCATCTTCACACAATCCCATGTAATGAACAAGAATGGGATAAAGAGTTGGCTTACAATCGCCACTTCACACAATACATAAATATCATCATACATCATCCAAAAATACAAACATATAGACCGACTACGGTCAAAATCCAGATGAAAATAAGACAACCCCAAATGCTAGATCCCCGATCGTCCCAACTGGGCTCCACTACTGATCATCAGGAAAAGACACATAGTAACGACCACGTTCCTCGTTGAACTCCCACTTGAGATCGACGCCATCATCTGCACTGGCATCGTCGGCACCTGCAACTGGTGTTGGAAGTATCTGTGAGTCACGGGGACTCAGCAATCTCACACCCGCGAGATCAAGACTATTTAAGCTTATAGGACAAAGAGGTGCAAAGAGGTGGAGCTGCAGCGGCAAAAGCATATATGGTGGCTAACTTGCGCAAATGAGAGCGAGAAGAGAAGCAATGGAACGAGCGTCATCTGGCAATGACCAAGAAGAGGTCCTGAACACCTACTTACGTCAAACATAACACGGACCGTGTTCACTTCCCGGATACCGCCGAGAAGAGACCATCACGGCTACACACGCACTTGGTGTATTTTAATTGGTTCCAGTGACAAGTTGTCTAAAACCGGACATTAACAAATTCCCATCTGCCACATAACCGCGGGCACGGCTTTCGAACGATATTACCCTGCAGGGGTGTCCCAACTTAGCCCATCATAAGCTCTCACGGACAACGAAGGATAAACCTTCTCCCGGAAAAACCCGATCAGTCTCGGAATCCCGGTTTACAAGACATCTCGACAATGGTAAAACAAGACCAGCAAAGCCACCCGAATGTGCCGACAAATCCCGATAGGAGCTGCACATATCTCGTTCTCAGGGCACACCGGATGAGACATCCTACGAGTAAAACCAGACCTCGAGTTTCCAGGAGGTGGCCCCGCAGTCTGCTCAGTTTGGACCAACACTCGAAGGAGCACTGGCCCGGGGGGGTTAAAATAAGATGACCCTCGGGCTCGCGAAAACCCGGGGGAAAAGGCTTAGGTAGCAACTGGTAAAACCAAGGTTGGGCCATGCTGGAGGAGTTTCATTCAAGGCGAACTGTCAAGGGGGTCCCATAATTCACCCGACCGTGTAAGGAACGCAAACTCAAGGAACATAATCCCGGTATAACAGTAACTAGGGCGGCAAGAGTGGAACAAAACACCAGGCATAAGGCCGAGCCTTCCACCCTTTACCAAAATATATAGATGCATTAATTAAATAAGAGATATTGTGATATCCCAACATATCCATGTTCTGACATGGAACAAACTTCAACTTCACCTGCAACTAACAACGCTATAAGAGGGGCTGAGCAAAAGCGGTAACATAGCCAAACAACGGTTTGCTAGGAAAGGATGGTTAGGGGCTGACATGGCTGAAATAGGAGACATGATATAGCAAGAGATAGGTAGCGAGCATGGCAATAGAGCGAACAACTAGCATAGCAAAGATAGAAGTGATTTCGAGGGGTGGTCATCTTGCCTGCAAGATTCTCAGAGTTGTCGAAAGCTTGATCCTCGTAAGTGTACTCGACAGGTTCCTCGTTCACAAACTCGTCTCCCGGCTCTACCCAAGACAAGAACACAAATAAACGGAACCACAATCAACAACGAGAAATGCGCAAGCAACATGATGCAAGACATGTATGATATGCAAGTTATGATAAGCGATGCATATGCGTGCTCCGGAAGGAAAATGATGAACATGGCAGTAACTTGACAAACCAAGCATGCCACTGGAAAGATGAGATGATTTCGGTCGAAATCGATATGAAGATCACCGCAATCGGATGCACGGTTTGCAAATGGCAAGCAAAACAAGAATGACAATAATCTGCGATAAACAGCAAGATAGCACTTAAAATGCAACAAGAAACAATGCTACAGCACCCCAACATAGCAACAAGGCACATTGCAGTAATCTACAGGAGATGCTTGACAAAAGATGAACACTGAGCTACTGCTAGTTCATAACATATCAAGCTCAAACAAGCATGGCAAAAGTGCAAAAGATTACAGGTTCACAGACTTAGTGAAAAACTGGCCATGGCAGAAATCAGCATCAGGTAGCAAAGTTCAGAGCACGAAATCAACATGCTACAGGAACTTAAGATAGCAACACAAGGCATGGTAGTGTTCTAATAAATGCACATGACAAAAGTCCCTTACTGACCATAAGTCAAAAAGGACCAGAGGATATGATGGCAAGCATGTAAACATAGCAAGTTTCGTTATCAGGTTTCAGACTTAGCAGAAAACAGAGCATGGCAGAAATATTAATATGTAGGCCTCTTTGTGAGCTTGATGCACTCACTACAGAGCAATGCATGAAAAACCAAGCATACCTACAGCAAGATGGCATGTTTATGAAGCTATCCATGGCAAGAACAATTGCATAGCATGTATGGATCAACTACAATAAGCTTGGCAAAAATGCATGTCATGTTAAGAATCTGCCAGAAATATTTTATAGCAAAAGTAGAGCAAGATTGACTTATGCTATAGTACTCTAAAATTGCAAAAAATTGCAGGAATGGATCAATTACAACTATAGCTACAAAACATCCTTACTGAACATCTCCAAAATATGCATGGATCTCTCTCTAGCATCAAGTTTACATGGCAACAAAATTACAACAGACAAGGACTTAGAGAAATCACTAAGTCCCTGAAATCAGAAATATTACGGGGCCTAGTTTGCATGCTTGTGCTAGTCACCACAAAGATCACAAAAATACAAAGACTATACCACTGCAAAGATGGCATGGCATACTTCAAAACACATGTAGAGCTCATGCTCAAAAGGTACACAGAATAAATGATACAAAAATGACAAATCTCCAAGTTCTGATAAGAACCAGAGATTAACAGCAACTAGCCCTCTTCCAACGAAGATTTGGGTATCAAGATGACCTCTAATGAAAATGGTGCAATTTAACCAAATGAAGAGCGTCACGAGGCGAACAATTTGACATATTGTACACGCGAATCGAAGCTACATGCACAAAGTTATCGCATCGGGAACAGGAGCATATGCTGAGAAAAATCTGGGACTTAGAAAAAAAACGAAGCGAGGGAAAAGTCAACGGGCAGTACCACTCGATCGGATCTGGGCCGGCTCCCGAGCTCGAGCTC
>NC_057799.1:434636279-434645505 GCF_018294505.1 Triticum aestivum
AGAGAGATGGTGACGTGTCGACGGCGGATTCGCCGGGACGCGGCGGCGGACGTGTCCGGCGCGGACGGACGCGTCCGGCGCGGCGCGGAGGGAGAGGGTTAGGGTTTCGTCTGAGATTTCGTTTTTCGGGATGCCCACTCATTTATAGGTAGAGGGAGCTAGGAGACTCCAAATGAGGTGCGGTTTTCGCCCACACGATCGTGATCGAACGACCTAGAGCATGGAAGAGAGTTTGGTGGGCTTTGGGCTGGTTTTGGAGGGGGTTTTTGCTGGATACTCAAATGGACATTGCGGAGGCCCGGTTAACCGTTGGAGTACCATACGACCTCCGAATGGAACGAAACTTGACCGGTAGTCTCCGGGTGGTATAATAAAACCACTTGACAAGCCTCGGTCCATTCCGAGAAAGTTTGACACATGCACACGAAAGAAAACAAGAAGGGTGCACCGGAGGAGATAGGAGCGCCGGATTGGAAAACGGACAACGGGGAAAATGCTCGGATGCATGAGACGAACACGTATGCGAATGCAATGCACATGATGACATGATATGAAAATGCATGACATGACAAAATACAAAACGAAAGACAAAACCCGACAACGGAGGAAAACACAACACATAGCCGGAAATGGCAAGAGTCGGAGTTACAAATATGGCAAGTTACATGCGGGGTGTTACAACACTCCACCACTACGAGAGGATCTCGTCCCGAGATCTAGGACTGAAAGAACTCCAGATATTCGGAACGGAGATGGTCCTCGCGTTCCCAGGTGGCTTCCCGGTCGGAATGGTGCGACCACTTCACTTTCAGGAATTTGATAGACTTGTTGCGAGTCTTGCGCTCAGTTTCTTCAAGAATAGCAACGGGGTGCTCATGATAAGACAAATCTTCTTGAAGGTCAATCTCTTCGAAGTTGATAGTGAGCTCAAGCGTCTTGAAGCACTTGCGGAGCTGTGACACGTGGAACACATCGTGCACGTTCGCAAAGTTGGAAGGAAGTTCAAGTTGATAGGCGAGGTCGCCTCTTTTGCCAATGATCTTGAAAGGACCCACGTATCTAGGGGCAAGCTTCCCTTTGATACCAAAGCGACGAGTGCCTTTCATTGGAGAGACGCGGAGGTAGACATGGTCTCCGATCTCGAAAGCCAAATCACGATGCTTACTATCATAGTAGCTCTTCTGGCGCGATTGCGCAGCTTTGAGATTATCACGGATGGCTTTACACATTTCTTCAGCTTCAGTGATTAAGTCATTGCCAAGAAGTTGGCGTTCACCAGTCTCTGACCAATTGAGAGGAGTACGGCACTTTCTGCCATATAGAATCTCGAATGGGGCCTTGCCCGAACTCGCTTGGAAGCTGTTGTTGTAGGAGAATTCAGCATAAGGAAGACAATCTTCCCATTTCATGCCAAAGGAAATGACACAAGCCCTGAGCATATCTTCAAGAATTTGATTGACTCGCTCGACTTGGCCACTAGTTTGAGGATGGAAAGCTGTGCTGAAGCGAATGTTTGTGCCCATGGCCTTCTGGAAGGAATCCCAGAACTTAGAGGTGAAGATGCTTCCACGATCCGAAGAAATCAATTGTGGAATGCCGTGCAAGGAGACAATTCTGGAGGTGTAGAGCTCTGCCAGCTGAGCTGCTGTGATGGATTCTTTGATAGGAAGGAAATGAGCCACTTTGGAGAGCTTGTCAATGACAACGAAGATAGCGTCATTTCCGCGCTTGGACTTGGGAAATCCAGTCACGAAGTCCATTTCGATATGATCAAACTTCCATTCAGGGATAGCGAGAGGTTGGAGGAGACCAGCTGGTCGTTGGTGTTCTGCTTTCACTCTTCGGCAGACATCACATTCATTCACGAATTGAGCAATTTCTCGCTTCATTCGAGTCCACCAATACGACTGCTTGAGGTCATGATACATCTTCGTACTTCCAGGATGAATGGAAAGGAGAGAATTGTGTGCTTCGTTCATTATGACTTTCCTTAGATCACCTTTCGGAACCACAATCCGGTCCTCGAAGAATAAAGTGTCTCTGTCATCAATGCGATAGCACTTGTATTTGGAAAGACCCTTGTCGATACCACGTTTCACCTTCTTCACCATGGCATCAAGGAGTTGTGCCTCACGAATTTGATCTTCCAAAGTAGGAGATACTATGAGGTTGGCAAGAACGCCTTGAGGAACAACTTGGAGATTCAGCTTGCGGAAAGCTTCACAAAGCTCCGGTTGGAACGGCTTGAGAATTAAGCTGTTGCAATACGCTTTCCTGCTTAAAGCATCTGCAATGACATTTGCCTTTCCTGGAGTATATTCAATACTCGGATTGTACTCTTGAATCATTTCGACCCATCGAGTCTGCCTGAGATTGAGGTTGGGCTGAGTGAAGATATACTTGAGACTCTTGTGATCAGTGAAAATGTCCACTTGTCTTCCCAACAAGAGATGTCTCCACGTAATCAATGCATGGACAACTGCTGCCAACTCAAGATCGTGAGTGGGGTAGTTCTTCTCGTTGGGCTTCAACTGCCGAGAGGTATAGCCACAACTTTCTTCTCTTGCATTAACACAGCACCGAGACCTTGGAGAGAAGCATCACAGAAAACTTCATACGGCTTGGATTCATCAGGAGGAGTCAAGACAGGAGCTGTGACTAGTTTCTGTTTGAGAGTGTTGAAAGCGACTTCACACTCAGGAGACCAGACATATTTCACATGCTTCTGCAGGAGGTTGGAAAGAGGCTTTGCAATCTTGGAAAAATTCTCAACGAATCTTCGGCAATAACTTGCAAGACCCAGGAAACTGCGGAGCTGCTTGACATTTTGAGGAGGTTCCCAATCCAGAACTGCGGACACCTTCTCGGGGTTAACAGCGATGCCTTTGGCGGATATGATGTGACCAAGGAAAAGAACTTCATCGAGCCAAAACTCACATTTGGAGAACTTCGCATAGAATTTATACTCTCTGAGCTTGTCGAGCACCAATCGCAAATGTTTGGCATGATCCTGCTTATTCTTGGAGAAGACCAAGATATCATCTAGATACACCAGAACAAATTCATTGGTATAGGGGTTGAAGATGAAATTCATCATCCGAGAGAACACCGGAGGAGCATGGACAAGGCCGAAAGACACGACAGTATATTCATAAGAACCAAAGCTCGTTCTGAATGCTGTCTTGGGAATATCTTCTTCACGAATGCGAATCTGATGATACCCCATACGAAGGTCAAGCTTCGAGAATACTTTAGCACCTTTGAGTTCCTCGAATAGCTCATTGATGTTGGGAAGTGGGTACTTGTTCTTGATTGTCTTCTTATTCAATGGACGGTAGTCTACACAAAGTCGGTCCGTGCCATCCTTCTTCTTGACAAAAAGAACACCACAACCCCATGGAGAAGAACTCGGTCTGATCAAACCCAGACGTTCTTGTTCATCGAGCTGCTTCTTCAATTCCTTCAGCTCGTTTGGTCCAAGCTTGTATGGACGCTTGCAAACGGGTACAGTACCAGGCTCTAGTTCGATAACGAACTCAACTGGCCGGTGCGGAGGCATACCCGGAAGCTCTTCTGGAAAGACATCTTGATACTCGCAAACGACTGTAATTTGAGATATGGCATCCAATTCGCCCTTCTCATTGAGAGAGAAAAACCGAATGGTTTCGTCACGAGCGGCAAAAATAATCACATCCTCAGACGAGTGTGTCAATTGAATTTCTCTGGCAGCACAATCAAGTTGAGCCTTGTGCTTAGAAAGCCAGTCCATCCCGATAATAAGATCAATATCCGAGTCACCAAGGACAATTGGAGAAGACTGAAATCTATAGTCGCCCATCTTGATGGAAACATCGGGAGCAACCAAACTAGACGACAAAAGCTTTCCCGGAGAAACAACTTGCATAACTTTGGATAAAATCTCTGTGTCAACATTGTGCTTCGATGCAAATGGGTATGACAAGAAAGAATGCGATGCACCATTATCAAAAAGAACTTTTGCAGGAATATCATTAACTGAGAGATTACCCATTATCACATTAGTAGATTCCTCCGCTTGAGCTGCATTCTTCATGTTCACCTTAGCAGACTTTGGATTATGCTTGACCACTGCATAGCTGGAAGATCTGACAGGAGGAGGAGGAGGAAGACGCCTCTGGTTGAAGCACTTGTTAGCATAGTGACCTTTCTGCTGACATTTGTTGCAAGTCACCTCTGAGAGTGGACGGTGATAAGGAGCATTGGACTTGGGAGCTTGATTCTGAGACTTGTTCTGATAGCCAGAGTTGGAAGAGTTGGAAGAACTATGGCCACCTTCGTTCTTCTGCTGGTAAGACTGACGAAACGGAGGAGGAGGCAACCAGAACTTCTGTTGCTTAGCTGACACAAGTGAGGAAGAAGAAGACTGAACTGCGTCCCTGACTCTCTTCTTAGAAGCCTCACACTTGAGCTGAGCAGCCTCTTGCTTCAGTGCCATATTGTAGAATTGATCAAACTGAGTAGGCTCAACAAGAACGAGAGCTAACTGCAGATCCTCTTTAAGGCCGCCTCGGAAGTGATAGATCATGCTCTTCTCATCAGGAACGTCTTGTTTAGCGAAGCGAGCAAGTTTCTGAAACTGAATGTTGTATTGATACACAGACATGTTTCCTTGCTTGAGATTGCGGAACTCCTCACGCTTGCTCTCAACAACACTTTGTGGAATATGGTGCGCTTTGAAGTCCCGACAGAAGTCAGTCCAAGTGATCACACGACCTCCTCTGGAATCTTTGTATTGTTGAAACCAATCAGCAGCTTGGTCCTTGAGCTGGAAAGAAGCGAACTTGACAAAGTCCTCAGGCCTGACATTGCTACATTCAAAATGCTTGTTGATGTCCACGAGCCAATCATCGGCATCCGTGGCCTCGGCACAGTAGCTGAAAGACTTGGGCTGATTTGCGAGAAACTGGTTGAGAGTGGCAAAGTGGAACTGATTGTTGCCTTGACCTTGATTGCCTTGATTGCCTTGCCCTTGAGTACGTTCTTGCAAGAGTTGCAGAATCATCTGAGCATTGGCGTTGGTGGCTGCCATGATTGATTGCCATGCCTCCGGAGGTGGAGGTGGTGGCGGAGGGTTCGCTTGACTCCCTTCGTAGCGATCCGGATTCTGACGCGTTGGCGGAGCCATCCTGAAGAGGGTGACATCCGTTAGCATCTTGATAGACAAAGATAAGTAGAATCAACGGATAGAAATTGCAACATATAGTCTTCACAATAAACATTCGAACGAAGATGAACGAATGACTTCCGTAGTAAATCATCACACTTCCATAAGTTGAGAAGCCACTTGAAAAGATATGGAATGAACATATGAATTCGAAGGGAACTCGAATACCACAAAACAAAATAAAACCAAGTATTGGCTTGCAGAATAAGCCAGAACAAACATATGATAGAAATTTCGTCCGAAGTTTTCGTAGTGGGGCCCACATGGGCTCAATCGTACAGCACCATCATGTACAAGGCTGTGCACATGACATACGAAGCGTCCCCGAGTCGGCAAAGCCATGGACTCTTTAAGACACAACGAGACCACTGTAAAATCAACCGTATACAGGCGGACCACTAGACGTCGAACCCCAATCTCATATCATGCGTCTGTCGGAAAGAAATCCTAAGGCTACTTGAATTCCCACTTATAAACTCCCGAAACTTTCTGGTTATGCAATCTGGTGTAGGGGATACAGGGGACACAAATATATATCACCCAAACTAACAATCCCTAGATCCAGCTGTATCCATCCGTCAACACATAACCAAGAAACCTTCGGAAATCGTTTACCTCAACCTTCGAAAAACATCCGTTATACAAGTTATGGCAATACTCCCGAACTCCCGCCCCAGTACTGGGTGGCGTCGAGGTGATCTCACCAACAACTGCATAAAAGAGATTTCGATGTCGGCGAAACTCAGGTATTCCAGAACTGCAACGATAAAATTGTGATGACAACACCTCGGAGCTCAACTCCCCGGGACACTGCCACAACCCCTAAATGTCAGGAGGCACCAAGAACAATGTTCTCGTCACAAAACCATCGGAACGATTCCAAGATACCCGCGTGATCCTAAATTTTTTTTAGTGAAATTTGAGGAGAGAATAGTCAAAACTTCTACGTCAGGAGACCTCACCAGAGCGACGAAGGGACTGAGGAGTAAAAAGAATCCTACTCTCCGATATATATAATCCTAAGACTCAAAACATTTTTGTTCTAGACTCAACAACGCCAGCGATTCGATCAAGCAGGGGGCTCCTAAGTCGGGGATGGCTCTGATACCAACTTGTAACGCCCACGATGCGGCTATATCTCCCACGTGTCGAGGCACGACTTAGAGGCATAACCGCATAGTGGTTTTGTCGCAAGAAGGGTCATCTTCACACAATCCCATGTAATGAACAAGAATGGGATAAAGAGTTGGCTTACAATCGCCACTTCACACAATACATAAATATCATTCATACATCATCCAAATTACAATCATATAGACCGAGTACGGTCAAAATCCAGATGAAAATAAGACAACCCCAAATGCTAGATCCCCGATCGTCCCAACTGGGCACCACTACTGATCATCAGGAAAAGACACATAGTAACGACCACGTTCCTCGTCGAACTCCCACTTGAGATCGACGCCATCATCTGCACTGGCATCGTCGGCACCTGCAACTGGTGTTGGAAGTATCTGTGAGTCACGGGGACTCAGCAATCTCACACCCGCGAGATCAAGACTATTTAAGCTTATAGGACAAAGAGGTGCAAAGAGGTGGAGCTGCAGCGGCAAAAGCATATATGGTGGCTAACTTGCGCAAATGAGAGCGAGAAGAGAAGCAATGGAACGAGCGTCATCTGGCAATGACCAAGAAGAGGTCCTGAACACCTACTTACGTCAAACATAACACGGACCGTGTTCACTTCCCGGATACCGCCGAGAAGAGACCATCACGGCTACACACGCACTTGGTGTATTTTAATTGGTTCCAGTGACAAGTTGTCTAAAACCGGACATTAACAAATTCCCATCTGCCACATAACCGCGGGCACGGCTTTCGAAAGATATTACCCTGCAGGGGTGTCCCAACTTAGCCCATCATAAGCTCTCACGGACAACGAAGGATAAACCTTCTCCCGGAAAAACCCGATCAGTCTCGGAATCCCGGTTTACAAGACATCTCGACAATGGTAAAACAAGACCAGCAAAGCCACCCGAATGTGCCGACAAATCCCGATAGGAGCTGCACATATCTCGTTCTCAGGGCACACCGGATGAGACATCCTACGAGTAAAACCAGACCTCGAGTTTCCAGGAGGTGGCCCCGCAGTCTGCTAAGTTTGGACCAACACTCGAAGGAGCACTGGCCCGGGGGGGTTAAAATAAGATGACCCTCGGGCTCGCGAAAACCCGGGGGAAAAGGCTTAGGTAGCAACTGGTAAAACCAAGGTTGGGCCATGCTGGAGGAGTTTCATTCAAGGCGAACTGTCAAGGGGGTCCCATAATTCACCCGACCGTGTAAGGAACGCAAACTCAAGGAACATAATCCCGGTATAACAGTAACTAGGGCGGCAAGAGTGGAACAAAACACCAGGCATAAGGCCGAGCCTTCCACCCATTACCAAAATATATAGATGCATTAATTAAATAAGAGATATTGTGATATCCCAACATATCCATGTTCTGACATGGAACAAACTTCAACTTCACCTGCAACTAACAACGCTATAAGAGGGGCTGAGCAAAAGCGGTAACATAGCCAAACAACGGTTTGCTAGGAAAGGATGGTTAGGGGCTGACATGGCTGAAATAGGAGACATGATATAGCAAGAGATAGGTAGCGAGCATGGCAATAGAGCGAACAACTAGCATAGCAAAGATAGAAGTGATTTCGAGGGGTGGTCATCTTGCCTGCAAGATTCTCAGAGTTGTCGAAAGCTTGATCCTCGTAAGTGTACTCGACAGGTTCCTCGTTCACAAACTCGTCTCCCGGCTCTATCCAAGACAAGAACACAAATAAACGGAACCACAATCAACAACGAGAAATGCGCAAGCAAGATGATGCAAGACATGTATGATATGCAAGTTATGATAAGCGATGCATATGCGTGCTCCGGAAGGAAAATGATGAACATGGCAGTAACTTGACAAACCAAGCATGCCACTGGAAAGATGAGATGATTTCGGTCGAAATCGATATAAAGATCACCGGAATCGGATGCACGGTTTGCAAATGGCAAGCAAAACAAGAATGACAATAATCTGCGATAAACAGCAAGATAGCACTTAAAATGCAATAAGCAACAATGCTACAGCACCCCAACATAGCAACAAAGCACATTGCAGTAATCTACAGGAGATGCTTGACAAAAGATGAACACTGAGCTACTGCTAGTTCATAACATATCAAGCTCAAACAAGCATGGCAAAAGTGCAAAAGATTACAGGTTCACAGACTTAGTGAAAAACTGGCCATGGCAGAAATCAGCATCAGGTAGCAAAGTTCAGAGCACGAAATCAACATGCTACAGGAACTTAACATATCAAAACAAGGCATGGTAGTGTTCTACTAAATGCACATGACAAAAGTCCCTTACTGACCATAAGTCAAAAAGGACCAGAGGATATGATGGCAAGCATGTAAACATAGCAAGTTTCGTTATCAGGTTTCAGACTTTGCATGCTTGTGCTAGTCACCACAAAGATCACAAAAATACATGGACTATACCACTGGAAAGATGGCATGGCATACTTCAAAACACATGTAGAGCTCATGCTCAAAAGGTACACAGAATAAATGATACAAAAATGACAAATCTCCAAGTTCTGATAAGAACCAGAGATTAACAGCAACTAGCCCTCTTCCAACGAAGATTTGGGTATCAAGATGACCTCTAATGAAAATGGTGCAATTTAACAAAATGAAGAGCGTCACGAGACGAATAATTTGACATATTGTACACGCGAATCGGAGCTACATGCACAAAGTTATCGCATCGGGAACAGGAGCATATGCTGAGAAAAATCTGGGACTTAGAAAAAAACGAAGCGAGGGAAAGTCAACGGGCAGTACCACTCGATCGGATCTGGGCCGGCTCCCGAGCTCGAGCTCGAGCCCGACGGCGGCGAGGCAGGGACCGGCGGTGGCGGTCGCCGGCGGTGGAGGAGGGCCCGGAGGGCGGCGGCGGCGGGCGGCGCCGGT